>NW_004955414.1:3098740-3116239 GCF_000276665.1 Chinchilla lanigera
AAAAGAGAAAAAAACAAAAGAACAAAAACAAATACATAAACAAAACAGCATAAAAACAATAAAAATGATACAGAATTTCAAAATAAGGTGATGGGAAAAAAAATGGTTGTTATATTACATAATATTATCTTCGAAGAAGTTACTCAGATTACCAGATATAGACATGTAAGATTGATCAAACAATTATACATTAACAGTTCCTTTCAATAATCCAATAAAAATCAGTAGTGCAATTATCTTAGCTATCCTGGGTATATACATACATATTTTTTCTCCTCCTTCTTTCTTTTCCCACTACCCTCCTTCATCCAAGTTTTTCCTTCCTATTTGAGCAATTTCTTTCTCTTTCACAATATCTATTGTACTGTTCAGGTTTTATTTACTCTTTCAAGTTCTTGTAGTAGGGAGGTAATATGATATTTACACATGTGAGTCTGATTTATTTCACTTATGAGTATGGTCTCTAGTTACATCCATTTACCTATAAAAGCCTCGAGTTTATCATTTTTTATAGCTGAGTAAATAAATCACCAACAGAGTGAAAAGAAAGCCTATGAATTGGGAAAAACTTTAGCCAACTGTCCCTCAGACAAAAGACTTCTGTCTAGAACATATTAAGAATTTAAAAAGTCAGGCCCCCAAAATTCAAAGACCCAGTACAAAATGGACACCTGAGATGAATACACATTTCTCTGATAAAGAAATACAAATAGCAAATAAATACATGAAAAAATGTTCAAAGTCATTAGTTATTTAAGAAATGCAAATTAAAACAGTGCTGAGATTCCATCTCACTCAAGAAAGAATGGCTATCATCAAGAAATCAACCAGCAACAAATACTGGAGGGGCTGTGGGGAAAAAAGAACTCTTCTCCACTGTTGGTGGGAGTGTAGATTGGTGCAACCACTGTGGAGATCAGTGTGAAGATTCCTCAGTAAAACAGAATTAGAGGTCCCATGTCACTTTTAAATATTTTTCCATAAAAACTGAAAACATCATACCATAGATGTGTGCACCCATGTTTATAGCAGTACAATTTATAATAGCTAAACCTTGGATACAACCCAAATATCCACCAACTGAGGAATGTATATCCTATATTTTAAGTCATTATTTTAGTATATGATTTCTACTTATCAAAAAGTTTACCATTAAAGGCGATTCCATGTTATATTGGCAACAGCCTCATAGATTTCACGTTTGTCACATCTCTCTTTCTCTTTATTTAACTGTGTCTCATAATCACACCAAAATGCCAGGTAGAGTGAATGACCTATGTCATCAAGGTATGTATAAGTATACTATACGATGCTTGTACAACATAAAAACTTAAGAATATAGTTACAAAACTTATCCTAGTATAAGAGCATTTTATTACTAAGACACAATCTTTGACACCCAGAACTTGAAGAAGTGATTTAATATGGCCTACCATTTCAGAGGATTCATTCCATGGGTGCCTGGATCCAAGGCAGGAACATCATGATGGAAAGCTAATCTTTTTATGGCAAAGAGGAACCAGAGAACATTAACAGAGAGGAAGCAGCAAGGGACCAGATAGAATACTCAAGGTCACAGTTCAGGGATCCTCTTACATACTGAGAAATATGCTTTACTAATTCCCTGAGCAGATTTCAAGCCAACCAAGTTGACAATCCAACTATTGTCACAGTTATGTCGCTACAAATGTTCACAAATAGTAATTGTCTAATTGTCACATATTTGTTAATTGCCTAAAAGGCATTTGAATATAAAAAGAAATGAGATTCCATAATAGTCCATTTTGGTCAGTGTAAAAAATACGAAATATCAGATGCCTTACACACACCAGCAATTTGTTACTGAAAGCTATGGTGGCTGGAATGTTTAGATCAAGAAATCATTAAAATTGATGTCTGATAAAGGTCCATTTTCTGGTTCATCCATGGCTCCTTCCCTGTGTCCTTAATGGAAAAATGCCGCCTTCTCTGAGGGCTTCTTTATAAAGTCACTAGTCTCATTCCTAATATGATCATATTGGTGATTATATTTCGATATAGGAATTGAATGAGTGAGCCGTAAATACACAATAACAGATTCTTTGCATATTTGCCTGCATTCTACCTCTATCTCTTGAGAAAACCTAGAAACACTAACAATCTAGTCTCAGTGAACATACTTGCTGCCTAGAGCTTGTTTTCTCTTTAGCACATTCCATAGCAAGAAACCAGGCTCACTGAAGAAACTGATGATCCCAGGGATAATATAGATAAACACAAAATGAAAGTGGACCACCCTGCTGTGCCATGAAGGAAAAATATGTTCTAAACATGTGGAGGTGAGTGAGGCACTCCTATAATTCCATCATTCTTGGAGGCTAAGACAGGAAAATCACAAGCGCATGCCCATCCTTAGGAACTTAGCATGATGCTGTCTCAAAATTAAGAAGAAAGGAAGAAGGGAAGAAAGAAAGCAAGAAAAAAGGAAGGAAAAGTTAGTTTAGGGATGTACCTTAGTGTGAAAGCCCTGAGGTCAATACCCCATATCACTCTCCCTCAAAAAGGTGGATGCCATCTTAAAAAGATACAGGAGCCTGACCGGAAGCTGTTCGTGAGCTCAGTGCATGCTAGCATACACATAGATAATGCTGCCAAGGACTGTAAATCATTAGATAGACCAAAATGCTGCCACAAATAAATTGATTGATGGATAGAGATTTTTTTTTAAAAGTAGTCCAAGTCAACTGATAAATGTAGAAGAAATGATGGAATTATAAAACTAAAATTTGCAAGCCCATATAGAAATAGATGCAGGCAAGGATCATGAATACATATTAAAATTAAGTGTCAAATTTTGACAAGAAATAAAATATTAATGTGGTCTTCCAATGCCGTCCTCCATAAGGACTCAGTGGGAAAATCTGGCATAAACCAATTTAACTAAGTTATCAAATTCAGCAGGACCAGTAACAGGGCAAAGTACATCAGGTACTTTCTGATATGGTGAACAGAGAAGAACACAACTTTACCTCTGCTATTGATATTCCTGCCTAACATGCATAATCTGAGCATAGTTATGGAAAACAGCAAAGAAATTCAAATTGAGGGTCAGTATAAAAATCGAGTGAATATTCTCTACTAAAATAGGTCCTTCATTCTCCAGAGTTTCTTCTTGAATGTCTAATTCTAGTTTGGTGTTGGGAATATTCAAAATCAATCTGAGAGTTTGTTTTGTGCCAGAAACTAAACTGCTATAAAGTAAAACTAAAAACAACAAACATACACAATAATAAAGATATATGGAGGAGACACAAAAGTCAGTCAATAACACTAACCAAAGGTTAAAAAAAAAAAAGTTACGTGTCACTGAGTAATAAAGTAAAATAAATAATCATGAGTCCATACTGCTATAAATAAATGATAAACAAACAAAGGAGAGTAGCAAATTCTCCTTACAAGAGAATTCCGTATAATTTATGTGAACTTACTGCCATCAAAGACTTGCACCTAACTTTACATGGGCATGGCCTATGCACAGTAACTTCTTGCAACAGTTAAGATATGGAAAAGTGTGTCTGTTGAGGGAATAACTTCACATTTTAGTGGAGAGATTTGGCAAATACAACTCAGCCCAGTGATCAAAGTTAATTATCAGTATTAATTCTTACTGATAATATGTCTATTTCCCATTCTAGGATGATTATAGCACTTTTGCACTGTATTCATCCAAAAAACGCAGACAGCATAAAACTCATAAAATCAGTAAAACCATTAAAAAACAGACAAAGCCCATAAGAGAATTCTACAAAATATTGGATCAATATTCTTTAAAACTTTCAAGATCACCAGAAACATGGAAAGTCCATTAAATGGTCATAATTCTGAGTAGTCTAAGAAAAGATGGAGGATAACAACTGTAATGAGTACCCCGTGAAGTTTTCTGGGATGGACAAAGGATATCGGATTAAAAACCTGAAAAAATCTCAGTAAAGTACGAGTTTTTAGAAGATAATATACCAATAACTGTTTACTACCTAAAATAAATACATTACACTAAAATGAGAACCAAATGAAGAAATCTCAGTAAGGAATATATGAGAAATTTCTTTTCTATATTTGAAATTAAGGCAAATCCTAAGCTATACTGAAATTTAAATAAAAATTTAAATTATATTAAATTCATCAAAGACAAGAAAAGTCTAAAGAACTTTTACAATGGTGAAGAAAAGAACCTTGATTGTATACTGTATAAACTTTCTCCTTCTGCAATAAATGGCATTATTTTAGCAATAAGAAATATGAAAAACATATGCCATGATGGATTTCCCTGAGATGACTTTAGGGTACAAGGGTTTAAACATAGGTAAAGCCTATGTCTGCACATGTCTATTCCTTACTTCTGCTATAATCAATAAATACAAGCACTCTAATTTACTTTGTAAATGATTATTTTTAAGTCATTCTTTGAACATCTTGACTTACTAAACACTTCTCAGTTTATTAATACAGGTAACATTTCAGCAAGCAAATTTTAAATTTATTTAAATAGCTGGAAAGCATCCCAAAGTGAGACACTTCTCCTTATGAAGCCTTGTGTTCATAGCATCTTTGCTGAGAGTCAGTGGTGAAGGGAGACGAGCCTCCCTCATAATGCAGGCATCTCCCTAAGTGAGTCAGCCAGGGAGCTGGGAAAATGGATTAGAAATAGAACTAGCACTGGTAGATTGACTGCGAAAATCATTTCCTAGTTCCACAGAACCAAGATGTTTAGACATTAAAGTATAACAACTTTAATGAAATACCGGCAGGAAATATAAAAAAAGAGAAAGCAAATATTTACCTCCCCATGCCACTTATAAATTCGTTAGTTTAGAATTAATCCCCTTTGAAAATACAATAGAAAATAGGATTGCCTTTGTATTTGACCAATTTAATTCTTACATCTGTATTGTTCCCAATTGACATAACACTTTGAATTAAATACAAAGAGGGAAATCATCCTAGAGAAAACCAAATTGCAAAGTTTTCTAAGAGGAAGTAGAATAGAATGGATGTGTTAGTTTCTTTTTGAGGTTTCCCCCCCCCACCCCACCCCCCCGCTGGTACAGGAATCGAACTCATGATGTTGCGCTTGCCAGGCAGGCGCTGTGCCGCTGAGCTAAATCCCCAGCCCCCGGATGTGTTAGTTTCTTGTATCATGAGTATTTAAAAATATTTGAATTGTTGAGCAATATTATCTAATAAATATATTTTTTAAATCTAAGAGTTCTTTCATTCCATTTATTTAATCTTTATAACTTTTGCTTTGAAGGGTCCCCTAAGAAGTGTAGAATCTTTGCTCTGATGAAGGGAAAGTACATAATTATTCCAGAGCCTCACCCACAGTGTATAGTTATTTGACTGAACAGAGAGGACTGGAAGTATTAATCCGTAATGGAAAACAAAGGAAGACCATCCCGAAGGTGAGCCTGACGACTCACTCCACAAATCAGTACTTTTCATACTTTCACTGAGAAATAAAGCTGAGCAGATTTCCTAAGAATTCCATCACTGCAGATACTTTTGTCTTTTTACCCAGTAGTGTCCTATTTCATAAGACTTGCCCTTTCTTAAAGGATTCAGTGATGAGATGTGGGAGAAGTTTTAATAGAAATACAATTTTTAAAAATGTATCCCCTTTCATTTATAGATTAAAGCTGCATTGCAAGAATTTCATGGTAAGTAGGTTAAAACTAAAATAAGGTAATGTTACCTTTAAGTGACATTGGAGAGTTTTCTGGGGTTTTCAGAGTTTACTGGAAGACCTATTTTTTGTTTCTGCCATCCAAATTCACTAAGAACAGAGCATTTAATAATATTAGTAATTAGAGGGAAGCAAGAAGGCTCAGGATCACAATGCTTTCTGTATACATAAGCAAAAATACTACAGAAAGAAATATATTGATAAATTAATTTATTAATAGAAATATTAATACATTCCAATGGGAAATTTGATCAAATATCTAAAAATAGATGAAGAATATAAAGTTGCTAGTAATGGCCTTCTTAAGCAAGAAATAGTCATGGTAGCCTATGTTCAAATTGTGCTTAAGAAATCAAAACAAAAAAAGAAAGAAAGGAAAGGAAAAATAAGATATAGAAATACATTCAGCTGAGTGTAATGGTACAGGCCTGTAATCCCATCACTCAGAAGGCAGAGGCAGGAGGATCACAAGTTTGAGGCCAGCCTGGGCTACATAGAGAGCTCAGGTCCAGCAACACCCTATCTCAAAAGAAAAAAAAAAAGAAATACATCCAAACTAAGCCCAAACTATTCATTTAGCAACACCAGTAGAGGCTTCAGCAATCCATTGTGCTCTTAATTGTTCTGCCCACTGCTTTTCCAGCTACCTGATTTTGGATACAAAAGTGTGGTGTATAATTTGAGTCTTATTTCCTACGTTTTATTTCCTTTCTGAATATAATGACTAAGAAAAAAATAAAGTTCCCTATGCAATTTTAGAGCTATGATTCTGGTTGTAAATTTGATCTACCAATTAAGTGCAGTGCTTTTAGGAAATTTAGAATGAGGAAATGAGCCAAGAGTACACATTGCTGATTCTTGTGGCCAGCAATATTATACCTACAAACGTCTACATACAACTGAGGTGTCTAGGCTCATGGTTTCCTTCCCAGTTTTATGGATGTAGGAGAAAAAATAAGGGATATAAGGAAAGCAATTATAGCCTCCTGATCTCTGGATGGTAGTTCTGCTTAAATTATTTCAAACAAAATAGGCTAAGCCCAAGCCTCGACTTTTGCCTCACTAGGTCATCTACTAGGCCTTTAATTCTCCCTGTTAATTTCCATCGTTATTGCAATATTTTTATTCTTCTTAAACCCTGAACATTAAGTGGATAAGTATATATTCTACGCATAACTCTATGTAGTGTTATGTTTGCATATTAGTTTCACAAAGACCTGAGTTTTTTTTTTTAAATAAAAGGAGGAAAACATTAACAGACAGACAACCTTTTACAAAATAGGTAAAGAACAGTACAGACAATACAGAGTTACAAAGTGGTAGGAAATTAACAATGCTTGTTGTATTACATATTGATATCTTCAAAGTGGTTTCTCATGAAAACAGATAGAGACATGCAATATTGATCAACCAAGGACTCATTGACAGTTTCTTTCAGCAAAGAAGTAGAAGACAGTAGATCAACTATGTTAACTATCCTGTATATACTTAAGAGAATATTTGAGTCATTAAAATCTATAAACAGCTGTGCCGATAAATCTTGATTATCAACTTGACTGGAGTCAGAGACTTCTAAAGAAATCATCAGAGTGTGAGGACACTAATCTTAACAATAGGTTAAGTCCATGATGAATTCATAGCTGACTGGGCTCCTTGGTCAGGTCTAGTTGGAGAAAGTATGTAGGTGTGTGGTCTTGGGTAGTGCATCACATTCCTAGCTCCTTTCTCTCTAGCCTTCCACTTCTCCCTACTTCCTGGATGCCATGAGTTGAGCAGCTTTATTGCAACAGCACATTCAGCCATGATTTTTCTGCCATTCATCAGACCATGATCTGAAAACACTGAATCTGTGAGCCACAAAAAACTTTTCCTCCTTTATTGTGTGGATGTCAAGTATTTTGGCCTAGCAACAGGAAAACTGACAATACAATATTCTTTTGTGGTACAGAATTCACACTGGAGCCAAGGTGAATCCAAAAGCATTATTTTCTCAAAGACAGAGTGCTCTGACCCTTCTTGCAGCTTTTATTATTCAATTTTCATTTCTGTGAAGATTGAAAAACAGATGAGATATGGAAAATACAGATCATTATGTGTTCTACCAAACGTACTTTCTTCCTGTAAGCTGGTTTTTCTAGAGACACATTGAAACCAATATGCCCAGTTTAAAGAAAACACCAAGAATTCTTCAAGTATGCATTAGACCTCAGGCTATGTGCACCAAATAAAGGGATGAAAGCACATTTTCTTTTCTTTTCTTTCTTTTTTCTTTTTTTTTTTTTTTTTTGGCTGTATTTTACTACTGAACTCCTGAAATGCAGGTTTAATTTTTTCAAAAAATATTTCATGCACCAGTCCCCAGAATCATAAAAAATACACATCAGCTTACAGCTGAGTTTGCCTTGACTTATCATGAAGTTACAGCATGATAAACCCATCATTTAGGTATAAATATTGCAAGTCAAAAATGAGTGTAATACACATAACTACTGGATATCAATGGGCTAACAACACAGTACACGGTAAGGCATTTATTCTCCTGGTGGCTGGCTGAGAGTGCAGCTCTCTGCCACTGCTTAGCATGTAACATTTATTTATTTATATTTCCATGGTATACATTTTACCTGTATTTATAGGTGGAAATATGTGTCCATTTCTGTCAGTATTGGTAGAGATCAGTGACATCTTTCCTTCCTGGAATTATGTGCACATCTAGAATAAATCTATTTTGTCCCAATCCATTTAAAAGAGCAAGCAATTCACCAGATAATGCCAGATGCCAATACACTAACTTATGGCTTCTATAGTTTTGTAAGGATATGTGTGGTAATTCTTTGTATGCTGGGTAAAGATATATTTTTTGCCTCTGGATTTTTAAATATACTGTTGAATTATTGTTTAAATATTATTGTTGAATTTGAGTAATTTTATTATGATGTGTTTAGTGTAGTTTTTCTTTAGAATGGCATTTTAAAAGCTTCCTCCATGTGACTTTATAATTTTAACAAATTTATTAAAAACTTGTGATATGTTTTCAAATACTTTCAACTTCTTTTTGTCCTTGGAAATCTAAATCTATCAAGCATCTATTTTGATTGATAGCATTGGAGTTTCAAATATTACTGTGCTTTTGCTAAAATCTCCATTTTTAGCTCCTTTTTTCTACTTATCTTTCTTTCTCTTCAATAAAGTTATAGTTTGCTGCTGTCTGTTTATATTTTTGGTTGAAATCCATTCAAAATCATGGTATTCTCTTCTGTAATATCTTTTCTTCTAAGCCCTTCCAGAGAATTTTCTTTCATTTTGAATATTTTATTTTTCATCTCTTGCAATTCTACTTACCTACATTTTATATATTTAATTTTCATCCTTTTGCATATATTTTCCTTTAAATCCTTCATGACACAAATGCTAGATATTTAAAATATCCTTTTATAACTCCAATAGCAATAATATTTCTAGATGACTTTATTTTGATGTGAATTTATTCCATTTGTATATCCAACTTTCTTGCATTTTCATGTGTTATGGTTAATATATTGTATCAACTTGGGAAGTCTAGAGGTTTGGCTACATGACTCAGCAGTTCTGCATGTTGGGGTAAAAAGGACATGCCCTTACCCTTGTGGGATGTTGTTTATTGTGTCAATTTAGAAAGTTTAAATGGTTAACTATGTGACTCATCAGGGAGCCAGGGAGCTTACTCTGTATTCTGCCTGAGCCTGTGCAAGACAAAGGCATATAGAGAGTGTGGGTGTAGAGGACTACTCTCACCCCCACAGAGTGAGTAGGTTGCATTAAAAAAAAAAAATTTAAAAAACGACTGGCTGCTCGTTCTTCAGAGGAGCTCCAGTCTTTGCTTTCAGGTTGGTCGTCTCCTAGCTTCTGGTGCAGACTGTGCAGCTTCCGCCTGAGACTCTTCAGCCTGCTGGTGTAGGCTCTCCGGCCTTTGTCATAGATTCCTCAGCATTCTGTCACAGACCCATCAGCCTCCTGATATGGACTTGCACAGACACTGCAGTGAGCCCCAGGCCTGGAGCTGGGCTCTTCAATCTCCAGTGTGCAGACACCATCTGCATACTCCCTCATCCAACTGTGGCTGACCACTGTAAGCCAAACTTAAAATTTCTTATACGTTTGTACATCTTGTGTTATATCTGTTTCCCTAGTAAACCCTGACTGTTAGAACATGACTACTAATTTGTAATTGAATACTGAATAGTGGTTGCTACATTTTAAGAATCTAAACTTTGTTGTTTATTTAAAACATTTTCAAAGGTTCTTTTTATAATTTTATTACTTGTAAGCTAGCTTTAAGCTATTTTTCTTTTTTTTTTTAATTTGTTTTGGAAGGCTTACAAAGCCTTTTTTCCAGGTCAAATTTAATCTTATGACTAAAGACAGCATTCTAGGATCTCTCCTTTAATTGTTAAATTTGTAAGATCATCTCTCCATTTCAATTCACTATCACATTAACATTTCCTAACCCTCAATGGGTTTTTTGAATTGTTCAGCTATAATTCTCTGATATTTCTTTTCATAGCTTTGTGATGTTTTACTATCCATAAGCACAATTTACTATTCAGCAGACTTATGCTAGACTTTCTTCAGACTCTCCAAGCTCTTTCCCTGGATAGTTCTTCCTTTCCGGCATTGTGTCCTTGAAATTTTTGCAGTATCAATTTTTCCAAACTGCAGTCTATGTCTTGCCAACTCAGCAAGATTACATTTTCTTATGTTGGTTCTCTATACACCAGCATAAAACCAGAGTATTATGGTGTCTATTTCACACTTGCCCATTCAATCAATAATCAAAATCCTTTGATTAATGCTGTGCAATAATTTTTCTGTATATTTATACCAGCTTTCTGATACTTTATAGCAAGATGACAAAGGAGTTACTGGTAATTGCCATATTTCTTCAAATTAATCAGCAACTTATTTTTAATATTGATCCTTTCTTTGATCAAGCACTTACCTAACCCTCCATATGTTATGGTGAATACAATATTGTGATACTTAACTTTATCCTTTAGAGTAACATTGCATGTAGTGAGCAATTGCCATTAGCACAGATGGAACAGCTGCTTTGACTTCAGCTTTCCACTGTATGCAATCTGTCCATTCAAGAAAACGTATAACTTAGTCTTCAACAGCTCAGATTTCAAGTGTAAATAACAATTGTACTAGAATGTTAACTATGGTTTTTCTCTGAATTGTTCAAAAGTACCTAATATATATTCTGAACATCTCAGTCTTCACCATATTGTAAGAAGACATAAAACTACACTGAGCTTTAATTCATAATTCTCGATGGTTTCAGTCACTGCCATTCATTTAAGGAACTTTCTTCTTTGCATATTAACCTTCCCCTGAGTACCTCTGTGAATCCCAAAGGATGTTTTATTGAGAATTTCAGTTTAGTTCTGGTCACTGTTCCATAGTCCTTTTCTTTGGCAAGATAAGAACTGGTTTCTAGATTAATGGAACTCTGTTATTTCCTTGAATAATAACAGAATAATTGACTTCCAGGAGGAGATTAAAGCTGAGTGGTTATTAACTCATGGATGTAGTTTATTGAAACATGAAGAGCATTTTCCTCTGAGTGGAGATGCATCACTTCTGTTCCAGTTCTTTTCAGCTTTGGTGCCTCAGAAATCTTCAAGTGTCTGTCTTAGTACCTGGTGTGCCAGAACTCCAGTCCAGCCACCTCTAAACTGGGAAGATCCTTCAGATGCTCTGATGATTGCTCACATATGCTTTTATTTTCCATATCCTCTCTTTTGACCCTTTTATGATTTGGGATGAGAGTATCCTTTTGTCCTTGGTGTTACATTTGGGTAGTTGGAACCCCAGAGCAGGACAGCTTAATCCAAACCTGATGTACGCTGAATGAAAGGTCTTTTTATTTTAAAGAGAAAGAAGCAAACAAACACAAAGTCAAAAACAAAACTACAAAAACAGTGAAAATGATGCAGAATTTCAAAACAAGGTGATAGGACATTAACGATAGCTTTTATATTACATGTTATTATCTTGAGATGTCTTTTTTAAATTTGTATGGCACTGCTTTTTTGTCCCTACATAGAATATTCAGGCTCCCAGAGAAGTAAATTTGGCTAAATTCTGAGGTCATTCCCACTATTGTTTCTGGACTTAGTGTGCACTCCTTTCAGGCTGTTTCATTTATTCTATGGAGCAATGCTGTCTCTACCTACAATCTACCATTGAACCTCCAGCTTATGTGTGACCTTTGAGTGTAAGATTTAAACCTTGTTCTCTAATCAACCTGGTATACTTAATGTCCCCAGTTCATCTTCATTTTTTGAAAATTTTCTAAATCTAAAAATGTTTCCTTGAGTTTTTATTCCAGTGTAACTTGGCAATATATTATATAAATATAAGGCATTCAATTTCTAAATGCTGGAAAGTCTTTCTAAAGCTGTCTTAAAACTCAAACTTAACTGGTCTCTGGGTATTTACTGCTGAATCCTTTAGCAAGAAAAATATGCAAACATAGCCTTAATTTATTGCCTTTGAAATCTTTGATTCCTAATAAAACTCAATTATGGTTTTAGAGGGCATATCTCACTTTGAGTAAAATTATAAACATGCTGTTAGAATTTTGATTCTTATATTCATAATAATGGACATCAGTGATTATACCTGGCTTTCTATGACTAATAATCAGCAACAGATTGTTCAAAATGTGCAGCTGCTGGGCCGCTGGGCTGGACTGTACCCAAGCACCACAGCTCTTTTAATCATGTTCTGCGACTCAGTGGCCCTTTCCCAAGCAATTATTTCAGCTCTCTTCAGTACTTCTTGGCAAATGTTATATTTCCCTTTTATTGCAGGTCTGATTTTTTTCTTTTGAGATATAGGGGAATATGTTAACTGGATTTAAGGTCAACTATTTTGTTTAAAATAGCTATAGAAAGTAAAAATTGAAAAAGAAATGTAATTTTAGCTTTCTATGGAAACTTTTGTCACCCTGGAGGCTCAGATTTCCACCCTTCATCACAGCCAGTTTCTCTAGCAGCTCACTGTGGACTGGTCAGACTATAGTCATATTTCTAACTATAATGTTTTAAAGCCTTTTCTCAGGAAAAAAATAACAGGAGCTTACATCTAAGTGGAAGTTCCTATTCTTGGCCTTCAGATAAGTTTAAATGTTTTGTGGCATTTTACATTTCATGTTTAATCTCTGTCCTTGACCTATATTTCATCTAGTGTCACCCGAAATATTCAGAAACAATTTGCATCTTCCCCTGTGACACTTGCCACTGCATGTCCGTGGCCAGTTCATCATTCTGGATGGCGGTGGGGCGTGTCCTCATCATTGTGCAAGGTGGGTGGCAATGGAGGTAGGGAGTTGGGGAGATGAGGGTCAGAATATACAAAATTTCAGTCACAAAGAATAAGTTCAAGAGTTGTATTGTACAATGTGATGACTAAAGTTATTACAGCATACTCATGAGGTTTGATTTAAGTATTCTTATTACAAAAAATAAGTATATGAGGTACCATGTATATTAACTAACCGGTTAGTCATTCCATAATGTATGCAGATTTTAAAACATCATGTTCTACACACAAAAGATCAAATTCAGAAAGTTAAAAATAAAAACTATATTTTTTACAATAGAAGCTACCTCGACAGCAACTGTGATGAAAAATCTACAATATCAACATTGATATTGAAAATTTAATTCTCAATTTTTTCTATGCTTTCAATGTACATTTGTCTCCCTAATAGTGAGTCTACAATATGTATTTTCATGGTAGCAAAAGGAAAACTTTTTTTCTCAAATTCAGAAATCTAATCTTGCTTTTAAAAAAGTGTGCATAATCTTCTTACTTCTGAAATTTTGTATCAGAAATACAAGTCTCTCATGTTTGGTAAAGGTTCTTGCTTCTGAAAGTCGTTTCCACCTTGAAATTGGTTATTTCAAGTTTTACTAACATAGTCAAATCACAAATCCTGAAGCAACAACCCTAGAAGACAAGTTTCAGTTCAAGAGATAATTTGTCACTTTCCATTTTAATTTGGACATTAAAAATTTCCTGAATTTGATGTTTTACAGTGATGCAACTTTTCACAGCCACCGTTTTACCATGCACCAATGAGGAGCAGTCCAGGTAACAAGCATGGCTGCTAAGAGGCTGACAGTCAGAGGTGCTCTTGCAGTGGATTGTGGGACACCACATGAGTGTCATTAGAGCTCTGGTAAAGGTGAAAGGACAAATGCAATCATCATTTATCTAAGGCCTCAACCTCCCAAGTGCAGGGATTACAAGCAGGTGGCACCACACCTGGCTTATTTACTTGTTTGATTGATTACTGAGAAAAGAGAGTTAAAATATAACAGTGCAATTGTATTTTATTGTTTCTTTTTTCACGTCTCTGTTCTGCACATTTTAAAGCACATATTCTGATTTTATTTGCATACATATATATTCTTTTTTCAATCTTTTAAATGTATGTGATATAGTTATTTAAAACATTTTGGGCAAATGATTCATAAATTTATGAAATCAGTCATGAACTCTACTGAAAAATCCTTGTGTCTTACTTAGTTTCAGATAAACATGGAAGGTAATAGACACTTTTAAGCAAAATTATTTGCATCTCTCTGCCCCACTATTCTCTCTATATAGTTTCTGTTCTCTCTCTCTCTCTCTCTCTCTCTCTGAAATAAGGTGGTAGATATTATTATGCTCCCCAGTTGAGTGTTCAACTTGCAATCCTTCTGACTCAGCCTCCTTAGTAGTTGGGATTAAAGACAAATACCACCAGGCTTGGTTTAAGTAACATTAATTAAAAAATAATTTTAAATAGATTTTATAAAACACATATGATATGAAGTATAGATAAGTTTTACAAGATCATTTACGATATTCCATCGAGTGAGTGAGCCATGCCAGACCTCCTCTAGCTCTAAGCCTTTAGGTAATTATGGACTGAGCAACCATATACCCACAACTATGTAAGAATCTTCAAGTTATAACCACAGTGTCCCCAAACTGATTGTCACAGATAAACCAAAATAATCCAAATAACTTGGATGACTGAAATGTGAGCATTGTGTTTGTCTCATGTCTTCACTTCTGAGTGGAAATATTTATTCAGTTTATCTTCCCTTTGCCTCACCACTCCATGTTGGATATATAAAGGGAAGGCAGCTGGTCGCTACAGTTCATGGTGCTTCAGGTTGAAAGGAGCAGCACTTAAAAAATACATAAAAGTCCAGTCCTACTGGTCACCCAGATCTTGATATGATTTAGAAGGTAAGCTCCAGGATGTGAGGTTTAGTTGGGATGCTGTAATGAGACAGGAATTTTAGAAATCCTAAGAGTAGAATGCATTTATCATGCAAGAATAATGAGAATGAACTTCTGACAATGGTATAGTCTAAAGAAAACTGAAAACTCTTTGAAATCCTTCACTTTGAGACATTTGTATCCTCTCCATTAGAAATTGGACTGCCCCTATGCACAGGTTCAATCAATAAAATACAGCGTAGGTGATATTTTAAGACTGTAGACATTGGATTAAAAGAAACCTTAAGAACTTCAACTAGGGTCTCTAAGAACGCTAGCTTTTGAAAAATTCCTTCCCTAAGTCAGTTGTCCTACTGTGAAACTCCCGTATCATACAGACACGTCCCATGAAGATACTGTAGTTGACTGTCCCAGCCAGGCATCCAGCCTCAGCCCTCACTAAGCATGGCTTGTATGTGTGAGCTAATTAGGCTTTGCAACCCAGTGACGTGTTCAGATGAGCAGAGACACGGTGAACACCTAAGTGCAGTCAGAGGAGACAATGAGAACTGCTGAGTTCAGTCAACAGAAAGACTCAAAAAAGGTAAAATAAATCAATAAATAAAAGTTGTTTTAAATCATCAAATATTAGATTTGCTTGTTCCATGGAAACACATAACCTCATAAGCGAGAATACATCATTTTGAAAAAGTATTAATTTTTTTATAGTTTCTTCTTTTTTCTACCTAAATTTTAACATAGTGCTTTCCCAATTTTATTTTCAACGTAATTTTCCTTATTACAGCATATTTTTCTTTCCTAATAAACAATAAGTATAAAATGATTCACTAAAGATCATATTCAAATATTATTGAAACAGTAGAAAAATTTGTAGAGATTAATTTGTCCTTTCAAGTTTTAGGCCTAGACTCTTGAGCCCTCTAAACGATTTGGTATTGACCTATTTAGAACAGAATTTTTTAGAGCAGTTTTCTACATGTACCTGTTATATTCAGCAGATTTAGATGAACTTGTTAACTTGCTACTTCAGTCAGAAACTTGTGAAATACTGAGGGTACTTAATAGTGTGAAAATAAGAATTAGCAGCCAAAATGTCTCTTGTCCTTTTTTTTTTGGTTAATGTTTTAGATTCATTCAAATAATACTCATTTTCAGATGTTCTAAATGCCTTTTAAAGGTTGTTTATTTTTGAAAGTTTATCAATGTTCAAATGACATAATGTTGGAAAAAACAATGCACTTTCCTAAATATGTCTATGTTTTAGAGGGCGCAAGAGTTATCTCATTTCTAAAATTGTTTTCATTGACCTTGAACATGCTATCTTTAATTTAAAAGTTGTATTAAAGAAAGAAAAGAATCATGATCATTGAATCATCCCCCAATTATGTGTTACATTGTTACATTGATATCACCACTTTTGTGTCTCATTTACTACTTTCTTTAAAATAAAAAAAATTTTAAAAATCATATTCCAGACACTTCTTATAATAAAGATTGCTTTTAGTAAAATATTAATCATTATCAGAAATCCTTGCTTATATCACACATAAAGTTTTCCAGATACCATGTTACATCTTTCACATAGGGTAAATTATCATAAAATGACAATGAATACTTTTATTTAATTATGTTCACTGGCACACTTTAGATATACATATGATTACATTTATTATAGAGAACTTGCCCTTTTACATGATACGTATTGCTTCTTTTTTCTTTCCCACTCCCCTCCCCTGCCTTTACCCCCTCTTCTCCTCCTTATTATAAAAGCTTTGTTTCTTTTCTTTTCTCTTCTCTTTCCCTTCCTATTTGAATATCTTCTTCTTATTTCCCAAAATCTATTATACATACTCTTAGTGGAATGGAATCAGACACACATGTGTAAACACCATGTTATTTCTGTGTTGTGACAAACTGAAAATGTAAATAAGGCCCAAAATAGATAATGAGTATTTTTAACATTAGACTGTAAATAAAAGTTAAAGAAAGAATGAATATAAGCTCTTCAGGTTTATGCCCGCCATGCATTTCTTGGCCTTTTTCACTTCTCTAGTGCTTTTGCTTGATTTGATCCCCATTTATTTCTTACAAGGCACCCTTCTGAGTCCTATCTCCCCACCTTTCATCCACGATTGGTTGTCACAATGCCTAGAATATCGTCAGAAATTGCCATCAGCCCCTCACCTCTCTCCTGAGTTCTTCCACTTAGTACCACTGGTTTCCACCTCAGGGAAGCTTTCCTGATGCTGTAGTTGCTCTACACAAAGCTTGAAACCCTTCCATCTGTGCCTCAGATACCGCCTGGAAAGTTTCTGTTGGGTCCATCAGAACAAATGGCTTCATCTATCATTGTAAGTGTGAACCTCTCTAACATCAGATTCTTAAAGGCAGTAACTATAATTTATTTGCAGTTGTATCCACTAGATTGACAGATAAATACACACACCAGACTCTCTCTCTCTCTCTCTCTCTTTCTCTCTCTCTCTCTCTCT
>NW_004955414.1:3116339-3174994 GCF_000276665.1 Chinchilla lanigera
TATATATATATATATATATATATATATATATATATATACAAATTACTGTGTGAGTAAATGAGTGAATGGAAGAATGAATGCGTAAAACTATTTTAAACCCATCCTGAGTGCAGGTATCAGTGCTATACCCGCACAAATTGCTTATATAATTGAATATGAACATTCATTTCAATGTTATGATAGGAAGAGATGTCTTCATTTTATTACAAATCCAATAGGAAGATTGTCTTAGTTTCTTTTCTCCTTGTGAGACAAGTTACCAGACACTCGAAGTTAAAGGAGGCAAGTTTTATTGTAGCTACAGTTCGAAGAGGTTTCGGTTCCCAGCACCACATACTCTGCAAAGCCAGCTCTGCTTCACATACTCTCCCAGACAGCTCTGCAAAGCCTGTGACCGCATGAGGCTAGGCACAATCCCTAACAAAGATTATGTTCCATTTTCACCCCATTACTGTACCTGAAATATATTTTCTCTTGACTTCTAAATTATTTCTGAATTTGAGACCTCAGCCTTAAATGAATACATGCACAGTTTCTTGTTTTACTTAACTATGTAAAACAAGCTAAGCCATTTTCTAATTAACTATTTTATAGTTTGGAAGATAGGCCTATGTATTTCACTTATCTTTTTAATTACATAGATGTATTTCCTTGTTTAAACTTGTAAGCATATTTAGTCCTGTTCGCTTCACCAAAATTCTTACAGTAGCTAAATCCAAAACCAGGGGTATATATTTGTAATTAACAGCATAAATAATCACAAAATAGATGTGACTGATTTCATCACATCAGAGTAAAGTTGAGGGCTTCTGAGGAGCAAGAAGTTCCTTATATTTAAGTTCTACCTGTTTCTATTTTTATAAGGCTGACTGAAAAGAAACTGTATTCTTTCTTTTTTGTTATTTTTTTCCAATGTTTCTCCAATAAAACAAGTAAGACATACCTGGGCATTGACTGTTGAATTTTTGTAGTATCTGTGCATGCGGTTTCAACCATTATTTCTGATTACCTGTTCTGGCATGATAACAATTTCCTGTAATATTTCTTTTTTCTCCCAAGGGAAATTAATGTCTGTTCCAACCATTTGTCCTGTATATTCTCTGTGAAAACTGAGACAAGAAAGCAAAGAATTTATTTAATACTTTAGCAGTCCCTATTTCATTGGTCGATAATTTATCCTGATAATTTTTTTCTCTGCAGGGTTCTTCAGGGTGACCTCTGGTCCCTTATATGCCGTGGACACATTTTGTATAATGATTTGACTTCCTGTGATATGTCTCATTCATTTCTCACTTTGGATTTCTCTTCCATCCTGCTCTTACCACTGTGCCCCTGGTTTCCTAAAATTCTGCAGAACTAACGTTTTCTACTTTTGTCTGAACTGCTCATACACTTCATTACTTTTTACAAATACTTTTTCGTCCATATTGGATTTTTCAAATTTCTGTGATATGTAATTTTAGGTTACAAATGCATGCCTTCGTGTGGGAACATTGAACAGCAATTTACTTTGGGACATGCTTCAAGTTTTCTGTGCTTTTTTGTTTTCATCTACCATAATAAAGATATAAATCCAGATTCTTTTTATCACAAATAAGACACTGAAGGGCTCCAATTGCTTTTTCTTCATTTATTGATTCCATTGCTCCTTCATTAATATTAGATGCTCCTTTATCTTCTATCATTTCATCCTTATGTACAGGCATCTTGGGAAATGGCTCCTCCGTGTTAGTAAACTGCATGCACTGATTATGTTTCTGTATTTTGGTTACTCCTTCAGTTATAACTAGTCATTCATGTTCACATTCTAATCAGAGCATGTTTGAATATGACTGGTTCCAATATGTTTCCTTGTTTTAGATATTTTATATTCTCTTGCCATCATCAATATTCTTGAGATGAATGAATAACTCAAACATAGTTATTCTTGTGTCCTTTTGCAAAATATATTCTATACGTTTTAACATTTGTAACATTTCCCTTGTGCTTTGTTGGATTTTTAATTATGATATAACTACAGAATCACAAAAAATTTTAAGAGATACGTACAAGGTTGTGAGAATAATCCAGAACAAACCCATGTGCAGGTTATGCAGTTTCTTCCTCATAAAGTTAACATCCTGGGATTGTAAAATACAAGATCACAACCAAAATATTGACATCAACACATTAAAGATGAAGGGCATTGGCATCACCACAGAAATCCCTTAAAGATGCCACACTTATATCCACATCTAGATGCCACAGGAAAGATGGAGAATGAATTTGGAAAAAATGCATTTCTTTCAGATAGTATAAAGTCAAAATAGTCTTCCACAGGCAGGACATTAGGGTGCGGCAGACTGACTGAGTAAGTGGGCAGGGCCTGTTAGTCATAGAGACCCAGGACATGCACACAAATACATGGGACAAATCAGAGTTTTATCTTCAGTTCTTCTCACAAGAACTCAAGGAGGTTTTGGTTTTTATTTTGAAGAGAAAAGAATAGAAACAAAGACAAAAACAAAACAACACAAAAACTATAAAATGGATACAGAACTTCAAAACAAAATGGTAGGAAATCAACAGTAGTTGTATTATTTATTGTTATCTTCAAAGTAGTTTCTCAGATTACCAGATATAGGTATGCAAGACTGATCAAACAAGTAAACATGAACTGAAGGCCAGGAGTGGTGGTACGTGCCTGTAATCCTAGTGCTTGGAAGGCTGAGGCAGGAGGATCTTTGAGAGTTTGAGACCAGCCTGGACTGCAAAGTGAGTTCAAACCCAGCCTGAACTGCATAGCAAGACCCTGTCTCAAAGAGACAAAAAACAAGTAACTCTTCCTTTCAATAAACCAATAGAAATTAGTAGTACAATTATCTTAGCTATTGTGTGTGTGTGTATGTGTGTGTATATATATATATATATTTCCCTTCCTTCTTTCTTTTCTCTTTTCCATCATTCCAGTTGTTCATTTCTTATTGAGAAGTTTCTTTCTTTTTCATAATATCTGTTGTACCTTTCAGTTTTATTTACTCTCTCAGATTCTTACACTAGAGAGACAATATGGTGTTTATGCATGCAGGTCTGATTTATTTCACTTATGAGTATGGTCTCTAGTTGAATCCATTTACCTATGGAAGCCTCAAGTTCATCTTTCTTTATAGCTGTGTAATACTCCATTGTATAAAACTACCACATTTTTCTTATCCATTCCTCAGTTGATGAGCATTTAGGTTGTTTCCAAGATTTTGCTATGACAAAGTGTGCTGTTATAAACATGGGTGCACATATATTGTTGTGGTATGATATTTTTAATTCTGCTTGGAAAATAACCAGAAGGGGAATGACTGGGTTAAATTGGAGCTCTAATCCTAAATTTTTAAGGAATCTCTTGACTGATTTCCAAAGTGATTGCACCAGTCTACATTGCCACCAACAGTGGAAAAGGGTTCCTTTTTCCTCACAATCCCTCCAGCATTTGTTGTTGTTTGATTTTTTGATGGTAGCCATTCTTACTGGGGTGAGACGGAATCCCAGTGTTGTTTTAATTTTCATCTCTCAAATGATCAATGGTGCCAAACATTTTTTCATATATTTATTTACCATTTGTATTTCTTCACCTGGGAAGTGTGCATTCACCTCAGATGCCCAGTTTTGGATTGGGTCTTTTAATTTGCAGGATTCTGAGTTTTTTCATTTCTTTATATGTTCTAGATATAAGTCCTTTGTCTCCGCGACAGGTAGCGAAAATGTTTTCCCATTCTGTGGGTTGTCTTTTCACTCTATTACTGATTTCTTTTGAAGTACAAAAGCTTTTTAATAGCATGAGATTCCAGTTGTTGATTATTTGAACTGTTTCCCATGCAGTTTGGGTTTTGTACATGAAGACTGTGCCTACCCCTATGTCTTTAAGGTTTTGAGCTACTTTCTCCTCCAGTAGCTTTAGTGTTTCTGCTTTAATATGTAAATCTTTATCCATTTTGACTTTAGTTTAGGGTATGGTGATAGACATGGGCCTAGTTCTAGTCTTTGGCATGTAAAGCACCCATTTTTCCAGCACTGTTTATTAAACAGGCTATCTTTCTTCCAGTGAACTTATTTGGCCCTTTTGTCAAAGATAAAGTGGCTGAGTGTGTTTGTAGTTGTGTCCATATCTTCTAATGTTCCACTGGTCCTCAGATGTGTTCTTTGCCAGTACCATGCTGATTGTATCACAGTAGCTTTGTAGTATAATTTCAAGTCAGTGATTGTGATGCCTACTGACTTGTTTTTATTGCCAAAGATTGTCTTTCCTATTTTGTTCTCTTCTGCTTCTAGATGAATTTTAGGAGTATTTGCTTTAGTTCTGTGAGGTATGCAAATAGTATTTTGTTTGGGGTTGGTTCCATTATGTTGTATCTGCATTCTCATTTATTTGTAGATATTGTTTAATTTCTTCCTTTATTTCATCTGTGGCCCATTGGTTGTTTAAGATGGTATTACTTACTTTCCATGTGTTTATGGAGTTTTTGAGGGTTTTTTTGCTATTAACTTCTAATTTCATTGCACTATGGTCAAATATTATGCAGGGGGTAATTTCCATCCTTTTACACTAACTTAAGCATGTTGTGTGGGCTGTATGCGGTCTGTTCTAGAGAACATTCCACATGCAGCTGAGAAGAGCGTGTATTCTGATGATGTGGAGTGGAACAGTCAGAAGCATTTACTAAGTGCATTTGTTGACAGGTTTTGTTCAGTTCAGTTATTTCTTTGCTGATATTTTTGTCTATTTGCTCTATCTCTTTGAAACAATTGGTATTGAGGTCTCCCATCACAATTGTTCCATTGTTTATTCAATTTTTCTTGTCTATTAATAATGGTCTTCTATAGTTGGGTGCTGCTATATTTAGTGCATATATATTTATGACTGTTGTCTCTTTTTCTTGAAGTTTCCCACTAGCAAGTATGTGGTGACCTTCTTTGTCCCTTTTGATCATCCTTGACTTGAAGTCAACATTGTCTGCAAAGAGAATAGCTACTCCTACTTTTTTCTGTGTTCATGTTGTGTGGAGGACTGTTTTCCACACTTTTATTGTACTTTATGAAATTCTTTTTGTGTGACATGTGTTTCTTGTACACAGCATATTGTTGGGTCCTGTTTCTTGATCAACTGTGCCAGTCTGTTTCTTTTCCTTGGTGAATTGAGGCCATTTACATTGATGGTTATTACTGATATATGTTGGTTTATCTTGATCATGTTATTTTCCTGTGGTTGGTTCCATGCTTTTCCCCTGTTTAATGGCTTGCCTTGCCTGGTGTCTTTTTTCTGTTGTTATTCTTGGAATTGTGGTTATTTTATCTCTGTCTAGAATATCTTTTAGTACTCTTTGTAGCATGGGTTTTGTGTTCAGAAATCTCTTCAGGTGTTCTTTCCATGGAAGTATATTATTCCCCCATTAATTTTTAAAGATAGTTTTATCAACATGGATTGGAAGTTTTTTTCTTTTAAGATGAAAAACTTCACTCTAAACTGTTCTTGACTCAAGGGTCTGTGTTGAGAAGTCTGCCATGATTTTCTTGGGCTCTCCTTTATAGATGATCGTTTTGTTTTCCTCTAACAGCTTTTAATATTCTTTTCCTGTTCTGAATTTGTGGAATCTTGATTGCTATATGTCTTGGTGTAGTTTTATTTTGGTCATGAATGTTTGGAGTTCTAAATGCTTCATTTATTTGTATGTTAAGTTCTTTATGGACATATTCTCTAATGTCTTTGATTTTAAGCATCATTTCTTTCTGTACCTGAGATTATTTACTCCATAGCCTTTTCCACTTGTTTTTTCACTTCTGCTGCTATCATTTCAGAAAGTTCCAATGTTTGATTTCCAATTTCATCTATCTCCTTGAGTTCTGGGCTTGTCCTGGTTGGGCAGATGATCTGAGGTTGCATTTTGCATCTGCATCTTGTCATTTTCTATTTTCTCTTTTTTATTTTGTTTTCTATGTTGATACTTGCCAGTTTCTTATGATATATTGCTTTATCGATAGCATTTAGGCTACCCTAGAGGATGTCTGTTCTTCAGGAGTGTCTTACAGATATAGGTGGTTTCTTATAGCTATCCCAAAGCCCTAGCTTCCCAATTTGTAAAGGATGCAAGATTACTACTTGGCTCAGCTCCTAGTCCTTTGGTACTGGGCTGTGGCAGTTATTATGACCTCATACTGTCACAGTGTTATCATACAGGAGAGAAGAACTGTTTATAACATATGTGACATCCTGGCTAGAGTAGTACAGTTAGTAATAGCAATAGTTTCAAATGAAGCTTTGTCTTTTGTTTTTTGTTTTTTTGTTTTTTTGGTTTTTTTTTTGGTACCGGGAATCTAACTCAGGACCTTGCTCTTGCCAGGCAGGTGCTTGTGCTGCTGAGCTATATTCCTGGCCCTCAAATGCAGCTTACCTACTGATAAACTATGGTAATCATTAACCTGTTACCTCTGACCACATGAATGAATTCTAAAATTAGGTAATAAAATCAAACATACAGTGCATTTGCATGCAGTGATTTTCTGCTGAGTCAGGTGATTCTACCCTTCTGTTGGGAGCAGGGGAGTTAAGATGGTTAAGAGATGAGCTAAAGGGATGAGTAAGATCAAATAAGGTAGAGTCAGGGCTGTAAATTAAAAGATGATCACCCAGGTTTGGGAAACTGGAGGATACAGGACAGAAAGAATAAAGTAGAATATAAAGGAGTAGTTCGAAAGGGTAGAGACAGTGTTTAGTCTCTTGAAAGTTTAAGTTCAAGTTCAAGATGTAGGTGAGGAAAGAGGGAAAATGAGTCTATAGAACAGTATATTAAAAAAGGTAAGAAACCCAAACATTGAAAAAAGAAGAGAAAAAGAGAAAGAGAACAAAAATAAACAGAAAAAAAAGAAAGAAAAAAGAGATTAGAGAAAGAGAAGAAAGAAAAATAGAAAAAGAAAAAATAAAACCCTAAATACAAAAATAAGTACCGAATTCAGAAGAAAACAAGGTGATATCCAATCAGACAGGAGAGGGATATCCAATCAGACAAATAGGGGAGAATGAAAGTAGTAAAATTCCTCTGGTATTTCTAGTTCTGTGACAGTGTTCATATTTAATTCTAGAAATGTGCTGGGTATGGAGCTGATCTTGGCCTCTGGATGTGGGGCCTGGGACTGGACTTGTGCTGGTGGAGTTCTCCGGAGTTCAACCACTGGCTCCTGGCTGTTACATCAGACACCTCCATGCTGCTGGTCTCACCAGTTATCCTGCCCTCCAAGGACATGTGTGTGTCCTTGTACCTTGGATATGGCAGTTGTCCTAGGTCTCAGATCTTGGGGTTCCTGTCAGTCTACTCAACAAAGGCATGTGTCTTTACACTCCTTTCAAAGACCCCATGGTCCCTGAGACAATGGAAGAAGGGCAGAGCGTGGATTCTCACTCTGCTTGCCGGTCCCACTGCCCCAGGGTGTAAGGAGGAAGCAGGGGGCTCAAGACTCACTCTGCTCACAGCCCCCACTGTCCCACAGAGAGAATCAAGGAGGTTTCAACAGGATAGCTTAGATCTGAGGACTGGAGGATGTAAAAATAAGTTTCCCATCATTAAGCTCTTGGCCATGCTGAGCTCTCTCTTCCAGTGGTCCACTTTCTACCTGAAGATTTCTTTTCCTACTTTTAATTACCCCCACATTTGCTCTGCAAAGCATGCTTCTTTCTCTACCTTTAATAAATGTAAAACCTGGCTACCTTTTTCATTAGTCACTAGTTTTAAGCAATTCTTTGTTCAGAACAGTAAATACCTAAGAACCTCTCTAGAAGGAGCTCCCCAGAACCCCAGAAACTGGTAACAGTTTTGCAAACTCAGACAGGAAGAAGCAAGATCCTTTGGCATTTTTTTGTTTCTCTCTCACTGAAGTCTATGGATTCAAATTGGATTCAATTTTCAAAATGACTGGTTTAGTTTTCTCTTTCTCTTTCCTCTAGGAAACCCCCAAACCCTTCTTATCCATTCTTTCCTACTTTGGTTTTCATCTATGAGAGGGCAAAATCATTTACCTTTTTCTCTGATGTTGGCTTTTGGGAAGAGGCAGGGAGCTAGAGGCTGGTAAAAATTCATGGAATCTGTGGAATTCAGGAAGTTTTTTCATGCCTTTGGAAATAGGCATGAAATGTGCAAGTTGGTGGGGAATACATGACTTCTGTGTTTTTCCCACTTAGTAAAAGAGACCTCCACATCTGCCTCGGGTTTATCTTCCTTTTTCTTCTTTTTCCCTATTTTCAATTATTTATTATGGGTATGAGTCATTTAAGAGCTGTCAGAGAAACTGTTGTTCATCCAGTCACAGAGTGGATTGTACAGGTTCCACGCACCTGACTTAGAGTTAGACTTCCTCCCACTCCTCACTCTTTTTTTGTCCACCATACTTTGTTTGGCTTTCTTACTCTTTAGGGAGATTGCTTGTGCTCAAAGTCTCATCTGCCCTTTCCCCCCTACCCTTTTATCTCAGCTAGCCTTCATGAGTCATTTTTTCAGGGCCCTACTTCATCTCAGTCTACATTTCTACCATGTTTGGCAGCAATTGTGGTTCATGAAGATTCAGTCACATCGTTCCACCTTGTCCAGGGGCCACTGTGGGTCAGTCACATGGTCTGTCACTGTTGTCAGCCATATTGGTTAGTTGAATGAGTTGTTCACATGTTTCTGCCATTTTTGTTCATTTTAGTTTTAAACTGAACTCATGGACAACAGGAAATCTCACCCTTATATACAAGAGCTAATCCCTTTCCTTTAGGAAATATATGGGCCTTCTCCCCCATCTTTTCTATTTCAAGTTAAATCTCCTTCCTGTTTCTTCTAACAGAAATTAAAGCAATTTATAAACATTTGTCTGAGAGCATGAGCAAAACAAAAGGAACTGCCAGTAATGGTCAACTCAATTGGCTTTAAGAATAGAAAATAAGAGCTATCTTGTACTTAAACGTTTTGTAGGGTTTTTTTTTTTTCCTCTTCAATGTTAAAAGAGGTTTTATCTCTACAGTCTCAAAGTTTCAAGTTTTTAGTGTTAGGGTCATGTAAGGAGTAATGTTTGTCAACTAGCTCATTGCAGGCCCCTGGTTATGGGTCCCCTGCCACTCAGTTAACCAGTGGACTCTCCTGGGGGGAGGGAGACTCCACCATCATCTCTAAGGAGTCATAGTAGGCCACAGGGTATATAGAGTTCAAAGGAAAAAAGGTAGGCAAGAAGGTAGCAATGTTGCTTTGATCAGAGATATCTGCCCAGTAGCACATGAGTCCCTTGAAATACCTTGGAAATACCACAGAAATACCTTGGAAACTCAGTGTACATCCTTCAGCAAGGGAAGCCATCTGAAAGACTGAAGACCTAGTCTTCTCTCTACATAGGCCTCAGGATGTGCTAAGGGAAACACCCAGCAGATCCCGGACACCTTACCATTCAGCTATGTTCTTAAAATTGGAAACAGTTTGACCCTAAAGGAGTTCTGGTGCATTTGGGGCTATAGAGAGATGTAAGGAAAGGCATCAGTGCCACTTTGCCAGAGATATTTCGTAGATGGTATAATTGTGTCTCACAAAGAATACTTTAGTGACTCATAGGTTTGCATCCTTCTATAGGATATGGCCTCTGAAGGTCTCCAGACCCATTCTTTTTCTCTCCATAGGTTCTACGCAATAGTGTTCTTGGCCAGTATCAACTGGAAAATGGTGAGAGCTGGTTATAGAATGGCAGTCTAAATGACAATATTATTCTTCAGTTAGATCTTTTCTGCAAAAGGCAAAGAAAATGATATAAAATCCCTTATATTTAGGCTTTTATGGTTATCTCCAGAAAGACCAAAGGACTATGGTATTTACAGAAGCCTCTAAGGAAGAGGCCATTGATATCATTAATGATTCTGTCCTCATGCAATGGCAAGCAGAAACACCGAACCGACACCCAGGATTTGGAGACAGATCAATTTACGTCAATGAGCACTCATCAGGATCATTCCCAGAATATCAGGCCCTGATCTCTGGTGGTCTGGAGCTCAAGTGAAATAAGCAAGCAGGAAGTACAGAGGCAGAATAGCTTGTCAATTGGAGTGTGTTTATACAGTGTGCATCACAGTGACTGCCGTTTCTAAGAGACAGGAGCAACCCGATCTGGAACAGGAACTATTACCTGGGCAACTAAGAAACTGAAGTGTACTTGCTGTGGGAGGGCATTTTCTGTTACACTCAGATATCCACCTATCTTTTAGGGGAATCTGGGTCTCTCACACCTCTTTCCACCAAAGGCTAGTGCCTTAGAGAGACCAGTATTGTAAACAGATGCTGGTAGATTTTTAGATGCCCCACCAGACCTCTAATACCACTTGCTGGACACAGCCTTTTCTTTGTTCAGCAACTGGGATGTAGGGTATACAAAGAGAAGGGATGAGAAAAAAAACCAGATAAAAATGATGTTCTCTGCAATTAGTAACACTTGAAGCACACCCAAGGCATTCAGGGAAAACCAAGCCCCATCAAAGCCTTAAATAAAATTGGACACTAAGCATGTGATGGCACCAAAGTGCTGCTTGGGCCCAGGGCTGTGTGCCATGCAGATGATGCTCCTAACTGACGGCGCTGGAGGATTGGCTGTCCCCACTCCCAGGGTCTCCTAAACCCTCAATTTCCACTCTTATGAAGGGGACTAAGGGGGCCTGAGAGAACCTACACTGCCTCTGTCCACGGAGAGCTCTGTCTCCTACAAGAAACCTTGGCCGACCCCAGATGTAAGCTCTCTCTTTCAGTGGCCTGCTCTCACCCGGTAGAGTGTACTTTTAATTAGCCTGCATTTGCTCTGCAGAGAAATTATCTTTGTTGTGCCTTTAATAAATGTAAAATCTCATTAACTTTTTCACTTAGCTTGACCAATTCTTTGTTCAAGACAACAAGAACCCGGAAAGCACCTCTAGAAGCAGCACCCTAGGACGTCAGAAACTGGAGATATCACTCAGAAGTTTATGTCTTCAGTACAAAGAACATCTACGTTTTTCATAAGGTTTACTGTTTTCTTCTCCCACTAGAATCAGGAAAAGGTCTTTGTTTGTTTATTTTTTTTTTATAGAACTTGCCAATGTATGATAACCTCTTTAAGAATATTATTCTCAGGAGTTTCTTACTCTTAAACTGTTCCAACAACCAAGTCTCCAACAACTCATTGGAATTACCTTTAAATATCATAATTTCCCTTCCAGATGAGCAGATTTCAGTTGTAAAGCTAGTCTCCTGTGTCTACAGGGTATGGAGTGGTGGTTTATGCTGTGATTTAAATTACCCTATGAGTCAAAAAAAAACTCTGTGAACTTTCACTTCACACATCGTTTCCTTGTTTTGAGAATGGAAATGGCAATTTCCAAGATCTCTTTATGTTGTAACTGGAAATGGAAATTTCTGTGCTACTTCTAAGATATCATATAATACTGCCTTCGTCTCCATTCTTATATAGCTAAGGAATGTGACACTATGCTCCCAGCTTTCTTTGGAGTTGTATTTCATGGGTGTTCTCAGTGCAACTTAGAGGAAATTGATATTTATTTTCCTTAGTTTCCATTTTAAGAGTTTCAAAATTTATAAATACAAACTTTTATAATGTTGGTTATTCTTTTTTAAAAACCTCAATATTTTCCTTGCTTAAATTCTAACATCTTTATATTATATAGAGAAAGGAAAAAATATGTATTTGTATTCACAAAGATCAATAAAGTGGAGAAAGGAAAAAAACTTAGAATTTATTGGACAACCATTTGTATTTATAGTTATTTTACTTAATCCCCAAAGCACTATTTAGTCTTTATTCCTATCTTACATATTAGAAATAACAGGTTTGGAATAAAAATTACTTTTTAAATTCTTGTGGCAAATATATTTGGAGTAAATACTTCTATACAATGTATTTATCCCAAACCCAGTAACAGTATAGGATAGATGAGATTAATCTTTTATTTAAATATACTGCAAAGCTATTGCCATGCATCTGATCATTGATCAATCAAAAAGGACAAGTGTTCTTCCCCTTTTTCATCTTTTGTATCCTCTATCTTCTTTACCATATTGCAGAACCTTATATATGCTAGAATGGGATCGTCTCATAAAATACGTCCTGCTTCAATATTAACATATTTTCTTCTTTGAAATGCACTGAAACAGATTATTACACACTCTTTTGTTAAAACTGTACATTCAATTTTTTAGAAGTTCAACAAGTCAGCACCAAATAACTTTTAATTTTCCATAGATACACTGATTCACGAAAATAAGGTATTTTGTACTTTATGGAATCCGACGCATTTTACACTTTAAATCATCTGTTTCTTCTTATGCTACTTACTAATCTCAGAGACTAGCAACCATAATACTATCTCCTCTTAAATTCTGTATTGGTAGAGATACCTTGTCTAATAGTAGGAGGAAGGAGTATAGCATTAGGTGAAGAAACAAGATTTAACCATGTCTGTACAAAATGAGCCCCTACTGTAACATACATATAGTCAGAGCTTTAATTCTAAATAGTTACATGGTTGTTCTACTGTCCTCTATTTCTTTGCTGAAAGAAACTGTCAATGAGTCCTTGATTGATCAATATTGCATGTCTCTATCTGTTTTCATGAGAAACCACTTTGAAGATATCAATATGTAATACAACAAGCATTGTTAATTTCCTACCACTTTGTTTCTAACTCTGTATTGTCTGTACTGTTCTTTTGCTATCTTGTAAAAGGTTGTCTGTCTGTTAATGTTTTCCTCCTTTTATTTTTAAAATTAAAAAAAAATAGTTATATGTTTTGTCATGACAAATTCAACATCCAGAGAAATGATATTTTATCAGATTTTTTATATGATGACATTTATTAAAATTCTGAAAAGGTGAATACTATTGACTGACAATTAAATAGGATTAATAATATATTTTCCCTAGAAATATCATATTGCTAAAATTGCTACAGTTATATTAATGTGTTCATTCTGTGGAAGATTTCACTCAGTAGGAAATGACCTTATCATCCTGGTAGGAAGAAAACTCCTTTTATGTCAAACAGAGAATTTAATTAGTAACCTTACCTTTGTAGTGTGTTTCCTCTTTTCTAGCATATTTTACAGAGTCAAGGGTTCCCAAGTCATGTAATTTACATGAAGAGTCAGGGACTCCCCTAATTTTCCCCATAAAGCAGCATGAATCTATCTGTCATAGTCTGTGAATCTGACAGTTAAACTTTTAAAATTTTATAGCATTTCTGAAGTCTGCAGAGTAAAAATACTATTTGAATACAACTCTGCTAATCTTATACTTTCCCAAATGTTAAAAGGGAAACCGAAGGCAAAGCAACAACAAAACAAAGACCAAACTAAATTCAGCTTCACAATGGAAACCTTTACATTTCTTCTGATAAGCGCTTGTGGCAGGTCTGTAGTAAAAAGTATCAGACAAAGATCTGATCAGACAGCAAAAGGTAGGTAATGTGGTCAATATTTCCATTTCTTTGGGTATGTATTTGTAAGCATTTGTTTCAAGTATCTGGGAAGTTGTAATACAATTGTAACTGTCTTTTATGTCTTCTTCCATATATCTGTTTCATTTTTGAACTAAAAAGCAAGGTGTTTTGGATATTTATGAATAAACTTGACCAAGATAAAGAAACTAAAAGCACGGAGAACAATCCCAGTCCATTTTTTAAAAATTTCTTAGTTTTTCGAAAACTTTTAAAAATCAAAAACTACTATTGCTTCGTAGGAGAAAGCTTTCCTGAGACTGGGGATACTACAGAAATAGAACAGACTGTCTTTTTCTTATGTAGGAAGCTCTTCTTTTTTTTTTTTTTGGTTTTGGTTTTTCTCCGGTGCCCGGAACCGAACTCACGACCTTGCGCTTGCCAGGCAGGCGCTTTTGCCGCTGAGCTAAATCCCCAGCCCCTTTTTCTTATGTAGGATATTTGTGTATTTCAATAATACTCAATACATATTAATGGTAAAAGTATATATTGAAAGAATATGATTCTTAAGCGAAATAAGGTTTAAAAATGAACTTGTCAAGTTATTTATACATGGTCAATAAAATAAGAATTTAATTTTTAAACACTAATATAGTTTTTGGCACCACTAAGGTCATATCTGGTAGGGAGCACAGTAAAAAAATATAGACAATTTTTATTTTTTGAGGAATAATTATTACTTTGAGTCTTTGGTAAAAGCAATTGAAGTACTGCATGTTACTAAGCAAATACCACAAATACATATATTTGGGATATGTGTGGTGTTTGTGTACTAGTTAATGATGATAATCACTGTAACCATCAAAAGAATTATAAGATGGGTAAAGCAGTTACTACTCCATTTCGTGTCCATTACTCAGAAGTATTCCCTTCCTTTACCTATATATCCTCAATATTACTTATCTTACAATTTAATTAATGTACAAGTTGAATAAAAGCATAGAAAGTGATTCGGTAGTGGCTCTGCACTAACAAAAATGCTTAGACACAATGAATTTCACTCATAGCCACTAATAAACACACATGTAGTACTTATTTGTATAGGTTCAGTTCTGTAGTAAAAAGATTTACGGATGAGAAAAGGAAGGTGGACAGAAGCCAAGCAGTGGCAGAAGTTCATTCTGAATTAAGATTTTGTGTCACCAACGTCAGCACCACTGTTCACATCCCACTGAGCCTTCTGGAGCCTACAGAGGTCACTGAACTGAAGACGGCAAATATCCAAATGCATTTCAGACTTTTGGAATTGAATACCAGAAAAGATGACTTTCGGGTGTTAAAAATTTGATTCCCTGGATGTATGTAAAAGAGTACTTATAATTTCTGAAATTCAAAAAAAAATTTGCCCTTAAAGGTATTTATCTATGAACAGCTAGTACAACTAGTATTATAGCAATTTATAGCAAAAAAAAAATGCCATAATATCAAAGTTTCCAAGATTTCTGATTTACAAATATTGAATTGAAATAAAATATTTAAATGATGGTAAAATTTTTTCTATATAAATATATATATATGCCATTATATCTCTGCAGTCAGATCAAGGGTGTGTTTTCCTTTCAGTGAGAAAATTGTCTTTCTTTTTTTTTTTTAATTTTAGGCAGAATTCCCAAGCATTATATCACTACTTAATAATAAAAGTATTGTCATATTAAAATCATGAGGGAACTCAGATCTCTTGTCAATACACAGTCACTTAAATCCTCACACTTTTCTTCTTTTTCTTCCCCTCTTTATTGCCTTCTCCTTCCTCAGATTTCTCCACGAACTGTTTCTTATTGTGAAAGCGATAATAACTCTTATAAACAGTATTTCAGTGTGTCTTTATAACTGAATCCAAGGTACCATTGCCATGTGACTTAATCATAGACAACTGTTCTGAATTAGGGAGAACATCATTTGTTTCAGCACAGTTGAGTTTGGTTAAACTTGTAAAAACCAATCACAGATGTTTCAGATTCTGGTCATCATAACTCCTTATCGCTTGTTTATATCACTCATTTGGACCAAATCATCTGCCCCCTTATATCTTTTTCTCTGCATTTCGTTTTTCTCTGCATTTCGTTATAAGCTTCAGTGCCAGAATTACTCAAACTTCACTGCAAACCATACATTCATCCCTGCACACAGCATATGTTCCATACATATGTGCTGCTTCACTGTTCAAATCAAATGGCATCTATTGCATAGCCTATGGGTGACTCAAATAATATAGGTTTTTTTTCATTAAAGAATCATAGAATCACTATTCAAGTGGATTGTAGATGTATTGGAAGGGAAAGCTTGTTTTATATTTGTGATGAAAAATTGCCTAGGGAAGCGATTTATTTTATCTGTTTCATAAATACATTATATGAAGTGTAATTTGTGATTTTTCTCAGAAGACAGACATTGCAGTTGGTGGCTATTGTAGTAGAATATACACGGTAGAAGGTAAGCAAAATGACAGTCTGTAAAGCGAGGTTAGGGAGGACCTGCGCGTATTATTTGATTTATTACAACACAACGAGCATGATGATGGAGGGTAACTTTAACTAGTTTGTGATCCAGAGCTATACGGTAGCCAGTAAACTGTCTCCTAAATACGTCTGCACCTCACTCTCAGTATCCAGGAGCACGGAAAAAAGGATTTTTGTAGAGGTGATAAAAAGTGTGAATTTTCAGAAAGGAAGATGAACTGATACTGTAAATATGGTGTTGTGCTTTTGATCTAAAATGCCCCCCAAAGTCTCATGCATTCACAGGTGGGGCTTTTATCGTGGGAGATTTCATCCTCATTGATGGATTAATCCACAGATGAGTTCATAGCTGAGTGTGGTTAGGAGGTGGGGCCTCATGGGAAGAAGGGGGCCATGAGGGGCACGATGTGGAAGGGTGCGTCCTTGTCCAGGGTCCTCCCTCCTTTCTGCGTTTCCTGGTTACCCTGGGTTGAGCAGCTTTCCTTTGTCACGCTTTCCTACCCGGCCATTTCTGCCTTGGGACCAGCTGAGTATTGCTGGATCAACATTTCTGAGACCAGGGCCAAAATATACTTCTCTTCCTTTAAATTAGAGGTGTTGGATATTTTTTTTCCAGGATTCGGAAAGTGACCGTCAAATAATATAAGTTCATTGTAGCAGAGCATCTTTACTGTCTGTAGCTGATGAGATAGGTGAGTGTGCAAGGAGGCTCAGAGACATGCGACTTTCCTCGTCACGAAGAATCACGAAGAGCGATGCTCCACGAGCAAGCACGGCACCCTCTAGAAACTGAAAGCAGCGAGAGAACAAATTCCCCGTCTGAGCTTCCGTGGAGGAATGCAGCCCCACCAACACCTTGAAACTAGCTTAATGAGATGCAAGTTAGACTTCTGACTTACAAAATCATATCATAAATTTCTGGTGCCTTACAGGCACTAATTTCATACTAATTTGTTACAACAGCAATAGAAGACTGATACACTCTTTAGTGACTTTAACGTGGCTACAAGTTATTAGGTTACAGGGAACTAAAATTTCTTGGATTAAAAGAGTGATTTTGATTAATTTTATACAATTAGGAAAATGAAATTAACACTGTTTTTAAAATATAATACAACAAAATTTGATGTAGAAATATCATTTCCAGAAGAAATGGGAAAAAACTATATATTATAGTTGTGTTTAAACTAAGTATGATCCTTATAAGAGGATATATTTAATTAAAATTATACTTTCTTAAAATAAAATTTTAAATGTGTTGTTTTTTCTAATATTGCATTTTTAAATATATTGTAAATTTGAAAGAAATTGAGTGAAAATTTATGAAATAATAAGCTAAATCATACTAATATTATACATGATATATCACAAATCTACATTTATATTATTTATTCATAAATTCATTTTTCATACATTTTAAAGAAAGTTAACAGTAACAATAGAATCTCTCCAAATACTCTAGATTTCTTATCATAGGAACAATTAATTTGTTTAAAGATCTTCTTGTGATTTCACAAAAAGTGAAATGCAGTGAGTACCATTACTAAGCTGTTTTCAAATGCCTAGAAATCTGAATCTCAAACTTCTATTCATGCACTGAATATTTCTATCTTCTCCAAACTTCCTTTACTTTACACTGTGTGTCAGATGAAGCTAGCTTCTAAGAGTTGATTACATGTGTCTTTTTCCAATTCTGTCCTTGATAATGTTAGACTGGTACCTTGAAATTGACCTTGGTGATTGATAATGGAAATAAATGCTATGTGCAAATGAACTTCTCCTCAACTCCCTAGGGCTGGAAATTATTAGTCTTCTGACATTCTCCCAAAATTAAATTTTTGGGGCTAGAATTTCATAAAAGTGGAATCATATAATATGAATATTTTGGATAAAGTTGACTTTGACCTAACATTGTGGTCTCTACATGTATTGGGAATTTCTTCCTTTATATTGTTAATTAGACCTCTAATTTATGAACAACTGAGTGTGTTAAATTATTCTTCTATTGATGCACAATTGAACTGTTTAATTTTTGCTGGTGTGACTAAAGTTTCTGTGTACATGTTTTGCAAACATAGTCTTTGATCCTACTGGGCTATTTTGGACATACATGTTTAATTATATAAACAATGCCAGGCCGTCACCAAAGTGGTTGCACCGTGGTAAATTATCATTGACAGTGCATGGTGCTGCAGTTGTTCCACAGCATCTCCAATACTTATAAACTCAGAGGGCACATAGTGACATGGCTTTATGGTATTAAATTACTTTTCCCTGATACTAATGCTGTTGAATAGATTTTCTTATTTTTGCTGTCTGTTTGCCTGTGGTATTTGCAAGGTTTTAGGTTGAATCATTGTATTTCTTGTCAAATTATTTTTGAATTAGCATTGCTGAGTTGTAGTTGTTTTTATGTGTTCTATATCAGTCCTCTACATGCCTTTTATTTTTTATTATTGACTTTCTCACTGGTAAAATTTTCCAGTGCAGTGTTCAAGTAACACTTTGCCTTTTTATCATTAATAGCAGTTAAATAGTAATTATCCAAAATTAATTGTATATAGCAGACCTTTTATATAGATCCCATTTAAACATACTGAGAAAATTCCTTTCTGTACCAGTTTCCAAGAAATTCAATTATGAAGGTTTTGAAAATATTTTTACAAATATTGATATAATCCCTTTAAAATTATCCTCTTACTATGATACACAACACTATTTTATTTTTACAAATGTTATAGCAATTTTACTCTCCTGAAATTAACCCTAGAGGATCATAATCTATATTATTGTTTTTACATATTGGTGGATTGCATTTGTTAACAATTTTAACTGGTTTTCATCTATGAGTTAAGAAGTAAACCTTTTATGTATACTAACATAGTTTAACATTAGTATCATTTCTCATTTAAGTGTATGGCAGACTTCAGTAAATACCTATTCAAAAATTTTCCTTATTGGAAGTTTGTTTTATTTAATATGTAAAGAATTTAATTTCATCAAGATTTCAGGTTTTCTATTTCTTTTTGCAAGTTTAGTAAGATATATGTTTTCTAGTAATTGGTGATTTTCATCCTCATTTTAAATTTACTGGCATACTACCTAGGGTAGCATTGCTGTTCTTAGTAGCTACCAGATCTAGTCTCATAAATTCTCACCCATGAATATTTGGAGGCCCCCTGCAGTTAGTTTTGCATTACTTCTTCAAATATATTTTAACATTACCAACGTAAGCTCTCAACTAAAGTTCTAATTCTTTGTAATAGAGATCTATTATACTTACATTTGTTAAAATAATATAAAACAATATAATCGTTTCCTCTTTAAAAATTGCCATATATTTCAAAGACATAAAAAGAATGTCTAAAATCAATTCATCATTTTTTGGTCCTCTTCATTTCCACCCGTCAAAATTTTCTTGAGAATTTCTTTACTTTTGGCTTCAAGTTAGCAAATTCTCTTGTTTACCTGCAGTACCAAAACTAACCTATTCCACCTTAAATTCACTGGATATATTGGCTCAGTATTAATATCTGGTTTGTGAGTTTATTTCTCACATTCTCCTCTTGCTGTGTACCCAACATCTGAAACTTGCAGCCTCTACTGAAGTCACCACTTATTCAGAGATTGTTCTCTGATATCAGTGGTGGTGGAACTTTGAGAGGCTCAGTGATCAAACTGTGGCGAAAATCTCAGTCATTTATCACAAAGTACCAACACTGCAGTAAATCTGAATGCTGAGGTGATGCTGGGGTATCTTGGCTCATTGGGGTGACTTGGTTCTCATGCCCAGTGGGCTCTGCATGCCCACTGAAGCCCATGTGCCATAGATTTGCCACCACTGCACTGTATGAAGCATGTAAGCCTCCTGTAGGTCCTTGTTTTTCAGCAGCCTGATTGTGATGTGTCCAGCAATGACCTTACTTCCATTTACCCACCTGAATAATTTCATCTTTAGCTGATGTCTGCTCACATATGACTGATTTAGGGGGTCAGCCAGAGACTCAGAACACTTTTATACAGAGGTTCTGGTCATTCTGAGATTCTTTTTGTTTCACCTGCACTTTTTACCCTGAACTTTTGTCACTATCATTATCCTCCCTGTAGTGTCCTCTACTGCAGACCACTGACCGGCTAAACAGAGAGGAATCAGTAATTCTCCTTTCCTGTTCTGTTATTCTACCTATCACCTCCTGAATAATCTTGCTTTTGTTCATTCTTCTAAATGTTTAGGCCACTTTTCCTGATATACTTCCCAGGTATTATGGTTGGTGTTTGACATGAGAATGGGTGTACCAGGAGCCACTGCATATAAGAAGCAGGACTCCAATGATGGGGATTTTTTTAAATAAAACATCAAAATCTGTAACTTTGCTCATGAATACTGTTCCAACTAACTATAACACATTTTGTACTACTGCTGGGTTCACTGATCTGGAAATACAACCAATTTCATACTCAATATAAAAGAAATGATAATATAAAGAAACTAGTGATTTCCTCTGAGAGGTTTTACTTTCATAAAAGCAGTTTGGACACCATCCTAGACGATAGTATCATTTCATTTTAATGGAAGAATTTTAACACTTTTTTCCATCTGAACATCGCTAGCATATACTGCTCCTTTTATTTTACAAAGAAGAAAAGGACCGAGATAAAGGGATACTTTGACCATAATAATATGAAGACTATAGAGTGGCTTGAAGAGCATCTTGTGTAACTAGGTCAAATCAATTCATTAAATATTTACTAAGTCCCTTTGCCAAAACTGGTTTACAGAAGTGAATTTTTAATGGTCCTTTTCCTTAAAGACTCATATTTTAGTAATAAAAATGGATAGATATATACAGGGAAAATTTAACTTAGCAAGTAAGTGCTATAAGAATAATAAGCAGATAATGCTAGAGAAATACATAGACAGGATGCTGAGCCCAATATTTTCATGACAGAATCAGAGGTGTAAGTCATCTATGACTTACATTTGCAGATGGTAAAAGAACTGAGTGCCAAAAGGTGTTTTCAAGATAGTATACTAAAAATCTCTGTTTTCACAAACAGGCATTGCTCCAGTGTCTCAGGTCTTTTTTAACCACAAGAAATGTGCATCTTCCTGATGCTCCCTATTGCTCTTCTTCTATTTTTTCTGAAGTGTTTGCTATTTTCTAACATACTATGCTTTGCTGCAGCCCTTCAAATAGAAGGTAATCTATGTGATTACAAATTTTTGTCTTTTTCATTCTCTCCTATTTATGATGTTAGAACAGTATCTGTAACTTAGCAGGTGCTCCACAAGTATTTGCCTGATAAGTGCATTTCATAAACTAATAAAAGGATAAAGGACAACAAGAAATGTAGAATATATTATCATTAAGTATATTTGCTGTGCAATCCATTAGATATCAAAAATAGCCAAACTGGCCCCATTTTATCTACAGAGGACCACATCAAAGAAATTCTTCATTTCTGTTACAGAATCTTTAGTTTCTAGATTTCCTGTTAATTCTTTAATAGAATCTGCATCTCTCTGTTTCCATAACCCAGCTGCTCTTGCTTTTTGTCTGTTCTTTCCATCGGGGTTGTCTCTATATAGCAATTTTAAATTCCCCAACTGATAGTTCTCAATAAAAAATATCTGAGTTTAGTTCTTATAAATGTTTGTATAATTATCACATTGTAATTTGTCTTGTTTTGTACATTTTTTCTTATTTCTGTAAATTTTCTAACTATTGAAGGCAGGATGCACTGTTTTGTAAAGCTGCAACTGAAGTAAATTTGCCTTTATTTTGAAAACTTATAATAATCTAGATAGATGATTTGATGTGCTTAATATTCATGATAACATAGGGACCCTGAAACATCAGATTTAGCTTTTGTTGTCATTTTTGTCTCTTGTGTCCACTTCAGACCTCGCTGAAGCCGTAATCATCACCAGTTCACCCGGTTTTCTCAGCTGTTATTCACAGTTATTTTTATAAAGGCTTATTGATATGCTTGTGACGTGGAGAAAAGAGAGCCTTCTGTATTCTTATCACTGAACCTTAGACTTCGAGCAAGCCTGTGTTTGGGGATGTGACCTTCACTATCTCTCCAGTGGTATAACATTTTTCTCCAGGTCTTGCCTTCTTCTTAGATGCAGCACTCCAATCTATTTCTTTACAGACCTGACATTCCGTGCCTATATTTTTCTTCTCTGTTTCAAGAGATCAAATGTTAGAGGGGGATGGAGTTGAAAACTATTCTTCCCCCAGGATGGTACAAAATCTTTTCTCTTGAAGGTTAGGCCTTTGCAAAACTCTCAATATATTTTACAGTGATTACTTTCCCCTCCACTTTCTAGAATAATGAGAGGAGTTTTTTTTTCTAGATCTTCAACATCTGAATATTTAGGAATTCTATTCACATGGCCCACAAATAGTGGGACTATTCCTAAGACTGATGTCCCCAGAAAATGTTTTACTCCCTCATGTTAGCCCATACCCTACCTAGATAAATACCAAACTCAACATGCATTTGTTTATACTTGTTTATGGCTCCATAGTCTTCTGTTTGAGGGAAAGAGATCATGATTGTGAACCTATGGACATGCTTGTCATTCCTGATTTTAAGGTGGCAAAGTACCCCACAATCTCAGTTCTCCAGTGATCCACAAAATGTTACTAGTGCTTAGCTGTGTTTTGTTTTCACCTTTCTCTTGTAAGAATGAAAATGAAGACTTTAGATGTTTTTGTATTGAAACTGAAACAGAAAATCTACTATTATTTCTTTTTATTTCAAATACATTTCCTTCATTAAACAGCATTTAAAATTTTCCATTTTGAAATCAAAGTTCAGCAAAAAGCTATAGAGTTTTTCTTTCTCTAAAATATTCTATGTATATAGGAATATACATATATGTTATTTTATACCTATTGAGGTATATGAGGATATTAAGAATAACGATAATTTCTTGCCTCCAGAAGATCTTCAGTCTGGTAAGAAATACCATCAAACCAAATTTTTACTCTTCTACTGAAAAGTTATATTTTTTCCTTCGATTTTTATTTCTAGTTTACTGTTTATTCACTGTGAAGTAATACATTTGATACAAGGTTGTTATAAACCTTAATTAATACAATGTGATTTAAGTACTTCATGAGGGTTCAACTAAAATCATCTATTTTTGTAAAGTAAAATCATATGTTAACATGACCATACATAAACATGTCAAGTGCCAATTAATAGTACACTTCTTTAATGAGTACATTGAAGAACATAATAGGCACAGAAAAACACATGCCTTGGTCTGCCTGGTAATGTCAAGAACAGTATTATGCAGAATGTAAAAGTTTTATGTTTCCACTACAGCTAAAACATGGACATAAATTAGTTAAGTAGACACGTTTTGGAAAGGTATTCCATGCAGAGGGCAGCTCATGTGTAAAGTATGTTTTGCAATATTAGCAACATTGCAGTATCTCTCAAATATGAGAAAAAATATATAATGATCAAATACAAAGCTGAAGAGTAAGTCTGAGCTGATTATAGCAAGCATCTGCTTAAATGTAAATGAGCTTAAATTATTGTCTAATGGTATGGAATATTTTTGTAGTAGGAGAGTAAAGAACAGATTTAAATGTAAATTTCATAATATGTAGTGAAGTTGAATTTTTTCATTGCTTATCCAGGAATATTAGAAGGTATTAAAATAACAAAAAATGAGCAGAGAAAATCAACTAGTCTGGAATGATAGTTAAGAAATATGTAGATTAATTTTAGGGCAATAGCTGAACACTTTCATGGCTTATACAAGAACTTCAGAAGGTATTAAAAGGACAACAAATAGGTGGGCAGGAGTAACAAATCTAGAATAATAGCTAATTAAGAAGTATATAGATGAATTTAGCTTAATTGTTCTTAGAAGTTTGAGCAATGGTTTTATGACTTCTCTCAAGTGTATCTTCTCACTTATACAAATTGGGAGAACGAAGCATAGATTAAAGTAGTATATGAGTAAAATGTACACAGAAATCCTAGTCAAGCATCTAGCACAGTGCAGGGTCTGCTCTTTTGGTGCCATTAATAAAAGCTTATTTTTTTTTTAAGGAGAAGCAGAATATATTTGCTATATTTTTCCAAAGGTGACTTCCAATTTTCCCATATGGATAGTTCATTTTAACTTTGTTTTTATTCTGAAGATATTTTTCTTTTCCAAATTCTCTTACAAGAATTCTCAGTGACTCATTTTTTTCAGGTTTTACATTAAAACACCTGGTACCTCAATGCATTGGAGCAAAGAAGGTTTTGGATCCAGTTGGCAAGCATAAATGGCAAAAAAAAAAACAGGTAAAATCTAAAAGTAAAAGCATTTACATGGCCTTTTAAATGGAAATAAGAGCCAGCAAGAAGAGGCGGCCACCTGGGCAGAGAAAAGATGAAGCAGTTGTGCACATTTTTCCTACTTCCTCCCGCTTCAAGGGGTTTACGTATTCCTCTCCTAAATATTTCTTCACTTTTTCTGGGAAGCACTTTCCTCAACTAAAGTACTTGGGTTTCTCCTTCAACGGCCATACTTTTTATTCCTTCCTTCCCTCTTCCTTATGTCCTTTTTTCTTTCCTTTTTCCAACAATGCCTGCTGAGTTTCATCTCTGCAATGCATATTGATTTAGATCAAAGAAGATATAGGTATAAATAGCCATTTTTAGCAATATGAAAATCATAATCCAGTGGAGAAAATTAATCAAACTACATCTGAATAACAGTCTTCTGATGTAGATCTGCTACAATATAGGATCTCAGTGTTCGGTATTCTGACTGATCCATAGAACAAGTTCTGTGAAAGAGAACTTCAGAATTCGTGATACTTTCCCAGTGAAGCTGAAACTCCTAACCAGACAATCTCTGATGACCAATGAAAGTTTGAACATTTCCTTTCAGCACTTCCTGGAAAATTAAAACTGGTGGAAGACTTCCAGTCTCCATTCTGTATCTCTGCCTATTTTTTAGTGTGTCGATAACCTACATTAAATGGCACTCCATTGCTCACAAGGTCCAGTGATTCAGGATCTTGAGACAATGCCAGTTACCTGCATCCCTCTCACAAGAGAGAGTTTAGAGTAAGTTGCCTCACTCACTTTACTTTCATGTTCCACAGGTGAGAGAGAACAGGTCTAATCTGCCCTTGTATCCTATTAATCTTCCCTTGGATTTGCCCGATAATTGTCACAGTAAAAAGTACTTCCCTTTGACTCCCAAATAGCTCTGACAAATACCTTTTAAGGTTGTCTTCTAATGTGCTCACAGATGCTGCACCTGCAGGATGCCCTGCCCTCACCTTCCCGCAGCATCACTGAGGTAGAGAATCTTATCTTTCATGTGCAACAGCCCCAAACTCTGAAGGTTTCTGTGCATTCGTTTCACCTAACGTTTCTACCTGAGTTGCCGCCTTTGAAGTACACAGTACGTTATGTCGTCTTATTTCTGTGACAAGAATTGCTTAAACCACATGTTTAAGTGTTTATTTCTGTTCTTCAGGTCTTGCTCTCTAGTTCTGTTATTTTGTTCGTTTGGCAGAGATAGGCTCCATTCGTTAACTATTTGTCCCATCCCTCTCCCTCTGCCAGCTTTACAAGTCCCCGCTAAGATCTTTGCCTCGTTTGCATCTCCTTCCTGGGGAGGGAGTCTATGTTCAGTTACACAGATGTGGGAGGCGAGAGAAGGAAAGGGATTTAGGACTTCCACTGAGACTGTGTATTACCGGGTCTTCTTAAGAAAAATAAATTCGAGAAATTTTATTTTTTATTGGTTACATCCTTACTTATACAGATTATATTATAAAGTGTGTGTGTGTGTGTGTGTGTGTGTGCGCGCGCGCGCGCGCTGGCACGTGCCTTCTGATAATTTTCAAATCCCCGTGGAAAGGCAGCTGCTAATTCACACAGTTTCATACTCTGTACTATGAAACACCTCCCTCTTACAGAATAAGAAATATATTCAATTGACTTCTTTGAATAAAGTGTCTACAATCGGCAAAAAGGAACAAAAGTCTGTAAACAAAAGATTAAGGAGATGGAAAAGATGCAATTAACTCTTTAAAAGTTAGGAGAAAAAATAAAAGTTAGGGGACTTATTCAAGGAAATCTTTAGAGTAAAGAGTTTGAATTAATGCTTGAAGCAAATGCTCTATTTTCAAGTAAAGATTTTTTTTTTAATTTATTGCTCATTCTACAAGTAGAAAAAGTACTAAAATTTTTTCAAGTAATTTAATCTTTTCTTAATAATTCAGGAGATATTTGAATGTTTCAGTGTCTATAAGTCATCACTTAGGATACACCTTTCTGTGGAATTGTTCAATTAATAGCTTTTTCACTTAAGGACATATCTGCAAGATAATTAAGGACGGGAACAAAAACAGACATAGAATAACAGTCTATTTTAAAAGATGACTTAAAAAGGCATTGTTGAAAAGAACAAAGAAAGACACTAGTAGAACCACATTCCTGAAAAATTAGGCAAGAAGTTAAAATACATGGCAACACTAAGAAGTAAGTGTGAAAAGACATTTCAGTGCTGGCAGTAAAGTGTGGTAGAGGGAGAGAAGCCACTCAAAGGACAAGAAAATAGTGGTACTTCTTTTTGTCACTTCCATGTCTCATATCCTTCTTTTCATTATCTCCAGTAAAAATGACTTAAATAAAAATCTGCTAAATTAAGACAGAATGTGGATCTATATATCTTAAGGATTATGCTTGAGAAGAAATGAAAAGAATTAAAACAATAAAAATGGCTAATATTTTCCTATCAGGAGTCATACAGACAAACTGGGAATGAGATTTCAAAAAATGCTTATATAGACCCCTTTGAACAGGAAAGGCTGACCCCAAAATGTGTTTGGTTGCCTGTATTATACTTCCATTTCATTCATGTGTTTGATATGATGCTGAGTGCAAAGAGGGGGAGCAGACAAGATTCCTTCTTATATTACATATCGTCTCAACTATTCATAACTGAACTATTCTGAAATTATGAATAATACAACTATTTGTTGAGGAAATATGTGAATGGGATACTTACAATATAATTCAATGCTTTCCTTCATACATATTAACAAAGCTATTAACAGTCCATCAGAAAAAGCATACATTTTTGGTTGTTTTCCTCTAGTGATACTATATTTATATTCAAATTTAGTTCAGGCTATTTGCAACTCTGGGTCAAAGAATATAAGTGACTCACATCAGGCTTGAACTCGCAACCTTTGACTTGTTAGCACTAAGCAAGTTGAGCTAGTCACCTGAACCAAAGCACAGAGTATGTAGGGGTAAAATGTTGATAATTTAGGTTTTGACAGATGTTTATTTAAGGAAAATAAGGCTAGATCATAAATATTTAAGCCCTTTTCCTTTATTGAGATTGTGTAAGTCTATACAGAGGTCTCAAAGGAGGGAGATATAGATAGATTCTTCCATGCTTAACAACTAAGTAGTCTTTCAGGGTGATGCCAAAGTCTTAGCCAGGACCCAAACTAAAATGACTGAGTCATACTAAAAGGAGTGTTTCTTTTCTTTTGACCTTACTTTCTGCTATCAAATGTAATCCACTGGTTGTTTTTTATTAGGTCACTAGCCACCATTTTATACAATTGCTCAGCCTTGTTAGGGGTTGATCTCATCTTCAGAGTGAGAGTCTTAGAATAGCATGAACAAAAAATACAATAAAGTATAAGCACTTTCTTGTATACTTACAATAAAGTATAAGCACTTTCCAGAATAAAATATTTGCTTTGAAGCTTTTCTACTTAGTGCAAAAAAGCAAAAGACAAGTCAGATATATTCCCACTATGGAGGAAGTAGAAGATGGTAGTATGCTTCTTGTAGGCATGAAAATGGGAATTAAATAACCCATACATCTTCTGCTGGCAAAGTAAGGAAACCATGGAAGGCAAATATACTGGCTTTCTGCGGGGCTTTAAGGACTAAACTTATTTCAAAGAAAACCCTTAGCCAAAGAAGGGTTTTAGAGTATAATAATATGTGATAATGGCAGAACCAGTATGTACCAAATGAAATGAGTAGTACAGTGGAGGGAATCGAGACAGAAAACCTGGAATGGCAGTTTTATTCACCAAGAGGATGCACTGATAATTCAATAATTTATTTCCATCTGCAATTTCTAGCATTTTGTGAGACACAATGTGGAGAAGACATTCTTACAATTTTATAAATGCTTCCCAGAGAGAAGAACATGATGCAGCATAGACATCTTTTATAAATTTTAAATAGATACATTACTGGATTAAAGAATATATAGAAGTTGCTAAATAGTGTATGAATTTTGAATGTTCTTTAGGGAATAACTGTTTTTGCTTTAAATGGAAGACTTTTCCTTCTCTTGAGAGGGCCAACACACTTTACTCAGATCCCAAGAATTTTGATTATGGACTCAAATGATTCATCTGAAAGGGAAGGGCCCTGGAGAAATGGGAAGAAAAAAGGGCACCTAAGTCACTCACTTAATTTGATCTCACCTGGGGCCAGCAGAACAGCTTGGGCACATCTTTTCTCTGTGCAGAGTCTGAGTGGTGGACTGTGAGCTGTCTGTGTGCAACACATTCCTGACTTTATACTTGGTTGTCCAGTACTCTAGATTCCTGGTGAATCTTTTCAATTAGTTTCCTTAACATTCAGTGGATTCAGAAAATTTTTGGAGATTAATTATTTGATGCAGAAGCAAAACTATAATGCTTGTCTTTTTTCCCAGCATCTCTAAAATAGGCCAATGCAATTAGGATAGAAGATCAGATAATTCATATTTATTTAGTTTCAGTACATCAGTCATTTGATATATTTATTCATCCTTATTTCATAAGTACATGGCTTCTATACATATAATTACAAAGAGGCAGATGTGAGATTTAAATTCAGCTATGCTACTTCTGACTCACTACATGAATAGAACGAGGGAAGAATATGGAAATGAAAAGTTTGTATGTGTACCTGAGTTATATAACTTTTCTGGAAAATGGGCTTCATCTGTTCTTGCCAACAGCGAATTTGCCACTCTTAATATAGTAGTGGAAATAACACCAGGCATAGAGTAGCACGAGCTCCTTCTCAGTAACCAATTAACTTTCATAAAGTAGTTTTTCCTTACAAAAGTTTGCACAATATAGAGCACAGTTGAAGGAGTATGTATTTTAAAGTACGTGTGTGAAACTAAGCTTTTTGGTTTTTTTGAGTTTGAGACTTTGCTTCCTGTATCTAAGTTTGAGTCTGAGAAATTGTCTATAATCCAAAAGATATATTTTGATTTCTGGATTTTTTTCCCAACTATTCTGATTCTGAATGGTTTTTTGTCATGCTTGGAAATCTTACACTTCATTCTGAATATTCCATTTAGCAGTCATCATAGGTTAGGTTATGCTAAGATAAGAAGCAGCCCTTTTATCCCAATTGCTTTCAGCACCAAAGACTATTTCCTACTCATGTGCACTGTGGGCCAGTTGAGACCTTGTTCTTCATTACCTTTAGGAGGGACCCAAGTTATTAGACTACCTTAGACAAGGAAGTTTATAGTATAAATGAGAAAAGAGATGGTAAATCCCATACTGACCCTTACAGTCTTCCCAGAGTGATGTCATTTCCATCCACATTTTATTTACCAAGGAAGTCACAGAAGTATTAATAAAAAAAATTACCCCTGGGGCTGGGGATTTAGCTCAGCGGCAAAGCGCCTGCCTGGCAAGTGCAAGGTCATAAGTTCGGTTCCTGGTACAGGAGAAAAACCAAAAAAAGAAAAAAAAAAAAAATTACCCCTGCCACAAACATCACTAAATATTTTTGTGTCTAAATGGATATACATGGCATGTGTTAGGCGTGGGGAATACAGAAAAAGTCACAGTTCCTGTCCTTCGGGTCCTCCACACATTATTGCCTTCAGTGTGTGACAGAATCACTCTGTATTTGTCATATATAATGATAGGATTTGAGGTAGAAGTGAGGATGGAAAGCATTGATACTTTGATATTTTATTTTGAAACTTTGGTTAAGCCAGTCTAGATCACGCCCTGCTGTTATTTTAAGGGGATACTAAGGATATCCACCTGCTACATGACGACTGAAATACAATTGCTTTCAATCAATCCTTTACAAATTATTAAAACCACAGTTTCCAGGTTTTTGAATATCCTGATCATTCATTTTCTTTAGTGTAAGTGAAAAAGAGATCAGCTCCCTCGGGAGGGAGAGTTTATTCCTTAGCTGTATTGACAAACAGCCTTCTTTGCAAATTAAAATACACTTAGAAATAGCCAACCCAAATTCAAAGAATTTACTACACTGTCTCACAGTAAAATATTATTTTGATTGTGAATAATTTAATCATTAGTTACTCATTAACAAAAATCATTTTATAGACTTGAGTTTATGTAGTTTTGAAATATTTGATAGAAAAAGTAATAAAGATGTATGAAGTGTAGTTTATTAACGTTCCTCCCTTTGACCGTGTCTTGTCTTCAAAGCCATCCAAAGAATTTTTTGTAGTTGACAGCTCAGAAAATACTTCGAATTTGTTGTCTTACTTTCTGTTTTGAATCTCCCTTCGTCTCCACCCATTCATGTTTAATCTATTTGTATTATACACACCATCCCCCTCTCTCTAGCTTTCCTTTCACAGATGATTCAGTTGTATATAATAGCATTTCATTAGGTGGTCACCTCACTCAACAGATCTCTGCATAGTGATCAGTGGCTGCATTTATTTGATGCTAGTCTCTCAATTCTTGTTGCTGTGATGGTTATTCATGATGTCCACAGCATAGTCCCTGCTCATGTTTTAGCACCTGTAAGATTGACCATCTCTATTAATTTTAATATTAGTAGAACCATTCCGCATCCTTTAGTCAATGAAATGTGAACAAAAAAGATGTGTGCCACAACTCTGCTAGAGTTTTGAACAGCTGGTGTAAAATTTGCAGTATTCACTATTTCCTTTCAATCACGTAAGGTCGCTGACTCTGAAAGCAGAACCTGCCTGGAAATCTCAACAGAACATGTCGTATATATGAGAAATAATGCTCTGTTGTTTTTAAGTCACTAAAATTGTGAGTTATTTGTTATAACATCAACGTACTGTGACCTATTGTGACTAATACAATGCTCATATGAGTTAAAATAATGTCCTTTTTTATTGTGTTAACAAACTTCACAAGTGCTCAGTACGTATGCTCTAGAACAAGCCTTTAGATTCTTTGGTGTCTATTTCATTTATTTTTATAAATTCCCACATATTTACAAAAGAAATAAAAGATTTCAAAGTGGAACTCTGACCTCAAGTGAAACAAAATTCCTAAAAAGGTAATTTTAATCATGTTCAGATAAATATCTTGTTCAAGACCTTTTTCCAAGGAATTATATACAGAACTGCAGTGCCAGAATGATTGTATCTCTAAGGAGTTCTTTGGCACTTATAAGGCCAACATAAACTTGGTATTGGAATTTGCAAATCATTCTCAGAGCTTAAAGATTAAAGGAAAGAACTTTAAAGCTTTTCAGCTGGTGTATATCAGCATGTCCTCTTGAATAAAAAAAAAGGGAAAAGGCTGAAGTCTCCCAAATTTGGTATTTTATATAAAGGAGCAATCTTATTTATTCCTAAATCACTGATTTTTATCTGTCTTAAGTCAATTTGCTAAGGTTCTTTATGGCTTTTAGGAAAAGTTGGTGGTCTGGACTTGACATAATATCAAGTAGACAGATGTATGGGTCATAAAAGCAAAGGTTTAAAGATTGAGCCTGTTGTGGCTAAATTAAAACAAATACAGCCTGAAGGAAAGTGACTATGTAAATCACTGAGCAGTTAGTGAGCAGCAGGAACAAACTGGTCAGATCCACTTGCTTGAGCACTTCTCCATTGCTTTCATCGTACACACTGTGAAACAAGGACTTACTCTTAAAACCATTCCCTTACTCTTAGCAACCATTCCCTTGTTAGCTGCTATTAATTGTACATTGTATACTCGTTTTTAGATATCTGTCGACAGGTAGAGAGATAGGTTCAAATTCTCTGGTTCCATCTTTAGGATCTTATAATTCATGGATCTCTCATAGACACTGGCAACCCTATTTAAAAGTCTGTCATACTATGAATGATTTTGATCTCATCCAATTATGAAGAGGGCTCACACTAGTGGAAAATTGTACAGGTAACGGGTGTTCTGTTTATGTTTGCGAAAGTATGTATATATGTGCTTGTGACTGGTGTAGAGGTATATCTTCTTGGTATATTGAATTTTTGTATAGTTTCTATTCATTGAAAATACCATTTGAAGCCTGACTATGTATAAATTTATATACAGGTTTCTTTCCCTTTTTAGTGAAAACCCTACAAATTTTAAGACTCAACAGATTTTTTGACTTCTCTTAGCTGTGAGTTTTAGCATTTAAAAAATATGGCTAAAGATTCGACCTTATATGATTTTGGCCCTGGGAGTAGGAAAGAAAAAACATTTAGTTTAGGGTATAGATTTAACTGCCTTACCTGCTTCTCAAAATTTAAGTACATTCTCCTGATGGTATAACTCTTCACAAGCTATGTAGTTTTTGTTCTGATACTCCATCCCATTTGTCTTGGTTTTAAATTCATGGTATTTCAGATAGACAATAACTTCAGGAGTTTTATAGTAAATGTACCACAGATAAAGATTACTGAAAGTGTAATCACTTTATCATAAAATAAACAGTAGAAGTACTATAGCATTTAAGTGGTGGAAGCCCAAAGTATGTTTAAACATAATCTAATGAAGCCTAATAAATAAGATAGTGAGGTTTTTGTTTAACATTTTTTTTGTTTTATTTTTTTGGTTTTTCTCCGGTACCGAGAACGGAACTCACGACCTTGCGCTTGCCAGGCAGGCGCTTTGCCGCTGAGCTAAATCCCCAGCCCCGATAGTGACGTTTTTGAATGGAAAGAATGTTGTAAATAAAAACAAGTCTCCAGCCATCTAGCTCCAGTACAAAGATTTACCCAGAATTTGATGCTTATAATTGATATTTATATTATAGACATAATTACAAATGGATGCACCTTGAGAACATAATATTTAGTGAAATAAATCAGACACACAACCTGAAATATTGCATGGTTTGTCTTATGTGAGATAACCAAAATACAGAGAAAAATAGACAATAAAAAAAGATAGATATCTCACAGAAGGGACAGGGTCCCATCTCCCAGAGATGGAGCACAGGGTAGCGTGGGGAGGAGGAAGGGATGAAAATGTATGAAGACATGCTATGTACATGCCTCCTCACACACAACCCCCCATGAAGAACATAATCATTATGTACTGCAAACATGTACCAATAAAATAAAAATTAAAAATGAGGTATGTTAGTTCATCAGAATTTCAGGCAAATGGATAACAAACTATTTGAAGAAAAGTACTCCTGTATAAATTTCAGAACATCTAAATCTCCAAATAAAATGTTAAAAAAAAAAAAAACTGAGATGATTTCACCAAGCCCAGGATTGCAAGTTTTTCATCTGGGTTTTTTTTAATAGTTGAATATGGCAGTCGGACTTCTAACTGCTTAATCTGGAATTGCTGAACATTGCGCTTTGGGGAAATTCCAAAGCAAAGGAAAAGTGGCAGAGCCCTCAGTGGACTGTCAAAGGGAGAAGAATGAGCCTCCTTCCTCTCTTCTGCTACTGCATCCCATACTCAAAACGACATGAAACAGAGGTTTTAACTCCAGCCGATAGCACGGCTATATTCTGTGTGAAAGACCGTGAAATGATAAATTGAAGCAAGTAGAAAAAACAAACTGTTCTCTCCTTACCAGTGAGATCATTTTTTCTGACAGTGTGCAGAGGGATGTTCACCATCACCACCATCAGCACCCTAACATTATCACTGTAAAGCACATTTATGAAGTTTCAAAATGTTAACAGACCAAAGTAAAACACTTATACATGCTAACTTCTGGAATCACAATTTTTAAAGTACTGCATTATTGAGGTATAATTTATATATAATAAACATTCATTTAAAATGTACAACTTGTGAATTTTGACACATATATATAGTACTACAGCCAAGTCTAAAGTTTCATTGTGATTTTTTTGTACCAATCTCTGATCCCCAACATCTAGCAATTGTTTCTATGGCATTTGTCCCTAAAGTTTCACATTTTCCAGAATCTCAAACAAGTAAGATAGTCCGTTTTTTCTGCTGTCTTTCACTGTGATGTTTCTCTATCTTGGGCCTACACTCATGATATTTAATGTATGGATATGTTATAAATTTTTTATTGCTGAGAAGTTTTCCATTTTGTCATTATGCTATAATTTGCTACTCATGCAGCAGTTGATTTGCACTTACATTATTTCTAGATATGGGCAAGTATGAGTAAAGCTGATGTTAACCTTTCCCTATACTAGTCCTACTGTCTAACTAAAAATTTTTAAATTATTAGTTTAATTCATTACCACAGAACATATTTGGAGTATACTAGTGCTTCAATTTTAATGTTAAAGGAATGATTAATAATTGTATCAGTAATAATATTTTATTTGATAAATACAGAATAGCAATATGTTAATTCATAGGCTGAATTTTATTATATTATCACACATAAACAAAGAAATATAATAATCTCTTTCTACTGGTGAAGTCTACTAAATGTTTTCTAAATTTTTTTAATTAGTATATGTTTTTTTACATAAAGTATCTTAGTTCTTTTTATTCCTTACTCCTCCCCCTCCCTCTTTCTTCCATTTCTAGATTCTCTTCCCATTTCCAAAATATCTATTTCCTTGTTTCCTGTTGTATACCTTTTATTTTTTTAAATTATTTATACTTTGGGGTTCTCATATAAGAGATATTGTGCGGTGTTTAAACTTGAGTGCCTGGTTATTTCACTTAACAGTGTGGCCTCTATTTGCCTAAAAATGACTCACATTTATCCCTCTTTGTGACCATTATGTTAAAATAACACTTTTCTTTATTGTGTTAATAACATAATTATTATCAAGAGTAAAGCTATAGAGAAAATTACAAAGTAAGTACACTGATTTGTGTTACTGTAATTACTAATATTATTAGCATTACAATTGACCCTTACACAACTTGGATTTGCATTGGTCAGGTCCACAGTTTTTCCCTGAGTTTTGCAACAATTTGAAAAGAAAGTGAACTCTGCACCCTACAAATATTGAAAAAACATGAAAAAGTGAGATATATCATAAATTTATAAAAGTATATAGATCAGGAAGATAGTAGCCCAATTCATCATTTACTATCATAAAATACACATAATTTATTGTAAAATGCCAAAATTTATTAAAAACCACAAATAGACTGTACCTTATATTTGAATTCAAGGGAACTGTAAATAAATATAAACATGCAGTATTAATCCATAATTGCATTAAATAAACATTAGCACATGCTAGAATTATTTCATACCCCCTGTTCTTGTGAGTTCTGTGATGAGGTGGAGTTTGGTAGGTTAAATTCCCTTAAATAATTAATGTAAAGTAGATACAAATAAATATTTATTTGACTGGTTTCTCCTTTTACTATATTTTCATAAAGAGAGGATGTAAGTATACTTATAATAACATACTAAAACAACAGACCACTATGTAACTCCAAAACTAATATTGTTTTAAAACTGTACCAAATTATAAGGCTATTTACAGAGTAGAATCATCAGTCTTCTTTCATTTTTCTAAGAACTTTTTTCAGCTGTGGTGCATTTAGTGGTAAGTGGCTGAAAACCTGAATTATACAAATCTGAAACAGTGTTTCCACCATGAAGACCTTAGTGGCTTGGGAGTTGTAGATATGATGCAAAATATCTCAAGCTATCTTGCTAGCAACACAGAAGCTGTTTCTCGAGGTTTACAGTAGACTTCTTACAGCTCCTTAAGCAGTGCCTGGTCATAAGCTCACCCTTGCTTAATTGCTGGCATAAGGAATAAGGATGTTGTAATGGAGGCCGATTATTATTCATGTCCTGTTCAGGGGAGGGGAATGACTTTTCTAGTAAAATTTTCCTTACCGACACCTAAAAATATAACTCCCTTAACAAGAAATTAGATTCAGTTGTCACTTTACTTAACAATTAGCAGGATCTACTTCAGCTCTTTCTTCCAGATTTAAATTCTTTTTTAGTTAATAAAAGTAAAAAAGTACAGTATTAAAATAATCATTAGCTTTATATTTAGACATACATGCATTTAAGCTATAGATTCCATACTAGACTGGTGATCTTAAGGATGCTATCAAATTGTTAATTAGCTCTTATCCTTTAGTTGATTAGAATAAATGCTATGTCATGAGCTGTTTTGATGATTCCTATAAAAACATGCACCTGCTTGTTAGAACAAATTTTTAAGAAGAACTTTTAAGTAATTTTTCATGTTGCTAATATATACTTATTAAAGTTAATGCACTTATAGTAAAGTGATGATGCTATAGACCTGGCCTGTTTTATAATACATACAAATTGTGTTCATGTGGCCTTGCTGTGAGAACACTGCAGTACACAGAGAGGACATCCCTGCTTTCTCTTTTCACATCCTCACTCGTGCTCATTAGGTGAACAATGCCTCAATTAAATCTCTAGTAATGTAGATGAGATCCGGGGCATTCAGGGTAGGATGGCCATAGACAAAATCTCTAGTAGCTTAAGGAAATATGTTTTAGATTTTATATAATTAAAACAGGAAAATAACTATGTCTTTATCGGGAAATAGATTGAAGAAAATATGACTGTAAAATGTTTGGGGCCTGCATAGCCTAGAGAGACTAAAGAAGGCTAAAAAAGAAATTTTGGGTAAAAATATCTATGCGTACAGGTTAGAGAATATGATGGAAGAGTAGTACTTCTACTAAAGAAATGCCTTTGAAATGAAGCAACAGGCACTATTTCTCAGTTGGAGTGTGCACTAGTTTCCCAACTCATCAGATTACAGACAGGAAAAATGATATACGTATTTTGCCATTTAATTAAACTATATTAACTAGTATGAACTAAATTTTAAAATATTGTATTTCTCAAAGTCTGACAAGGAAAATATTGCATCTTATTCTTTCTGTTTAATTGATTTAACATGTTTTGGGGATGCTGCCTTTCAAGAAATCTAAAAGTAGAAAGGGGTTCCTAGGAAAGAGTGTCATTTTTGTGTTTATTGCTTAAAATGTTAATATGACTCTGGAAAATATTTTTTTGTTCCTTCCCTCTTCTTCCATTCCCATTACTTCTCTGTATAAAACTTAAATTGCCTACACTCTCCAAGGTCATCTCTGGTTATGTTTTTTACTTAAGTCCATTCCCTTATAGCTTGATTTATGAGTCCATTTATGGACCACATATATGGGTTGGCATTATTTCAAAACTTACATTTTATTTATGAAACTCAAATGGTTCATTACAGCAAAATGCACATCAAAGAGAAACTACAGTGAAATTATTGCCACAATCAATATTATATTTTACCACCCCCACGTTGAAACCCTGTACTCTTTAGCTATTACTCCCAAGCTATATCATTTTTCTCAGACTTAGGCAACTCCTGATAAAATTTCCGTCCTTAGCAGTTTGACCACTCTGGACAGTCATACAAATCGCATCGTACAATATGTAGTATTTTGTGATTGGCTCCTTTCATTCAGCATGGCGTCTAAAGTTTTAGCTACACTGGAGCATAAAGTGGTAAGTAAACTGTTCCTATAGGTTCACTAGTACTCTACAGATATACCAGACTATTTTCCTTTCATTGGTGGATGGAAATTTGGACTGTTTCTACCCCTTCATCATGAACAGTAGCATTTAATGTTGTTAAACGTTTTTCTCTGGATATGTTTTCATTTCCCTTGGTGTAGTGGATTAACAACTGGTGGTCAACTTATAACTGCTGAACTGAGTAAGCATGGTACTGGATGTGGGAACCCCACCCGGGTATTGTTGCCTGGAGAAGGGAGGCTTTGTGGAACTAAAGAGGCTATTGGGAGCAGAGATAGGCTGTTGGAACTGGCTTTGGTTCACTTTGGGGAAGCTCTGGTCCTCACTTTGAGCATCGCTTCCTGGCTCTAGAGGGGAAGATGAACTGCCGGCCTCCTGAAGAAGCTTGCTGCGTTGGCTTTCCTGATGGGAACTCAGCCATCTTGATCATCAGAGGAGCACAGGACCTCACTGTTGCTGAGGATGGCTGTGGTACCTTTTGGGGGAGCTCTGGTTCTTCTGAGCATCACTTCCTGGCTCCAGTGCAGATCCCTCAGCCTGCTAGCACAGATCCTTCATTCCATTGGTGTAGACTCCCTAGATTCCACCACTGACCCTTGGCCCTTCACAGCCCAGATCCATGAAACAGGCCTGCATGAGATATTGCTATGGGCTCTGGGAAACTCATGTAGGACATTATAGAGGGATCCAAGCCCTCAACTAGCTTCCTTGGTCTTAGTGTGTGGACACATTTCCTATATTATTTTGTATATTTTTCTATGGGGGTGTCATATAAAGTATGTGTCCTGTATTATATTGTTCCCCTTGCAAAATAAGCCCCAAACCAACACACTTGGGTACCTATTTAAGAGAAGAATTTCTAAGTCAAAGATTGGTATGTGTTTAAATTTTAAAGGAAGATCTAAAATGTTTTCTGAAGTTACTATACCATTCAACATTTCACCAGAAATATATTAATTTTCTGGTTGTCTGCATTCTCACCAACAGTTTCTATTATCTGATGTTTGATGACAGTCACCAGGGTGGGTGTTAAATAGTATGTCATTGAAATTTTGATTTGTCTTTCCTTAATGATTAATGATTTTCATGTATTTATTGGTCATTTGCATATCTCATAGATAAATATTCATGACAATTTTTTTTTAAATTTTAAAGAAAGTAGTAAATGAGAAACAAACAAACAAAAAAAGAAAATAGAACAGTAGCAGCATACCAGTATCATGAACATAAATAAATCAGAGCAAGAACATTCAAAGTGATACAGGGTCCATAAACAAAATAATACGAATCAACAGTGGTGTACATTACATATTGCTATCCTCAACTACATTGCTCAGATTACCAGATGTAAGGATGGAAGATTGCTCAAACCATTAAAGAGAATAAGAAAATAATTCTTTGATAAAACATTAGAGGTAATACAGAGTATCACTAGACAAGATGTTAGGAGTTCACCATTGTAATTCCAGTGCATATTGTTACCTTCAAATCAGTTGCTCAGACCACCAGACACAAGCATACAAAGTTGATCAGAACATAAAAAATTGTGAGCATTAACTGTTCATTTCAATACACCATCAGACATCAGCAATACAGTTATTGCAGCTGTGGGTTACTTGCTTTTCATTACTGAGTTGTTATAATATTTTTACACATTCTAAATGCAAGTAGTTTTCAAATTTATGATTTGCAAATATTTTCTCTTATTCTGTTCATTTTCTTTTCACTTCTGTGGTATCCTATGAAGCACAAAATTTGTTAATTTTATTCAAGTTCAGTTTGTCACTTTTTCCTTTGTTGTTTGTACTTTTGATGTCACATCTAAGAAACTAATTCCAAATCACAACCATGAAAATTGATCTCTAAATTTTATTCCAAGAACTTTTTTAGCCCACCTACTGCCTTTATTTCTTTGGTTTATTCTAATCATTTTACATGGTGTGAAGATACAGTCTTTCTTTTGGTTACTTATTTAATTTACAAGAAAAAAAGCACAGAGGTGGGAGGATTGCAATTTTGAGCCCACCTTGGGTGCAGTAACTTAATGAGAGCTTGATTCAAAATAGAACATTAAGACTGCCTGGGAGTGTAGCTCACTGGGAAGGTCATGGCTTTAACACCCAATAATTTTTAAAAAGCCCATCCTGGTATTTCTTATCCCATTGCCAATCCAAGCCTCAGGTCCTGCCATTAAGTAACTATGAATGTTGAAAATATTTAAATACAAAAAAAAAATAGTTTCTTTTTACTCAGAAAGTTGTGCATTATGAAAATTTACACAGGTATTTTAAAGTAAATCATATGAGAGTTAATTACAACTTCTTTATAAGCTGCATAAGTGCAAAAATTATGCTACTTCTTCAGGCTTACATTTTCTCTTCAAAATAGAGTAACTGACATAATTTTGTCTACTTATGTAGCTCCTGTGAATAGTTTTTCACCCTCACTTTTTGCTGTTATTATTTTTGTTACCACTAGCCTCAGATCCCTGTTCAGCTGTTTGCACCATCACCTTCCTCCCGGGCATTAACTTTAGGGACACTTCTTCACAGCCTAAAGCAATATTTTATTGTTGACAGAGGTTAAAACACAGGCTTAGTTAACAATAGAAGTTTACATAACAATGGTAATAGTAATAAGGAAGTGAAAACACAATGTAAGCTATTTTTAAAATCAAGGCAAAAGAAGCTCAAAAGTATAGCTTGGAGAATGGAACGTCAGAGGACATACAGTACTAAGTGGGCAGTCACCCTCCCCTCACTCAGTATGAATATGTGAGCCTCATTATACTACATACTCTTAAGCACTGATCAGACCATGAGTGAAATACACACAGCCTTGCCCTCATGGGTCTGGCAATGAGTGCAGTGTATTTCATAGATAATTGGAAGCAATGTTTTCAACCCATGGTGTCTCTAGGCATCAAGTGTTTCCAGGAAATTTGCTGAAAAAGTTTATCTTAGCTACTTTTCCCACCATAATTGTTCTCACAATGTGGAATCTTAATAGTAACCACTTAATAGTTAAGGGATGATTAAGTAGCTTTGGCAACCTGTTACTTAGGTAAGGAGCTGAAAGCTGTGGTAAATTTGGCAGTGCAAAATTTCTAGTATTTTCTTATTACACCAAACAAAACAGTTTTTTACAAAGTATTTCTTGTTTCTCTGTTAATCATCCCCTATCTCCTTTGCATACATTCTAACACACAGCAAAGAGAAAAGTAATGAAAAATGATCAGGTTGTTTTTACATGCACATAGAACTCTAAAGAACAAATCTCACTGGGATAGGCAATACATGATAGACCAAAAGTGCTATAGGTTCAAGAATGCGGAAAATATAGGACACTTGGTATGTGCAAACATGTTCCAAAAGGAATAGGAATTTCTCATGCATTGGAGCCTTGCAACTTCTTATAAACTCCAGAAGCTACTCCAGTCTCACAGGAAATCTGTGAGTGTGCTGATTTCTCTAATCATATCCTGCTTCCCTGACATTTCTTAACCAGGTCAAAATGTGTGACTAGTCATTATGAGCCTTCCATCCTGTTTGAAAGCATATTATCTCTACATTCTGATTGGAGCACAGCACTACACAGGGTGACAGATCATCTTCAGGATAATGAGGGGTGACTTCAAATCAACAAAATGTACTTCTTTGGGATTCATGCAATGGTAGTTATTTATCAAAAAGAATCATTTTTTGTTCATTTTAGTTTTTACTTTCATTAGCATATGTTTGCAATACACAGTGATTATATTCCCTGTGGAAAGTTGGTACTTGTATATAACCCATCTTGACTCTTTTTTAACCCCCATTTCTCAATCCCCTCCTCATTTGAAAAAGATCTTTCCCTGCATCCTATTATTTATATTTTATTTTGCTCATTACTTATTTTTTGGCTTTCTCATATAAGAGAAACTATACAATACTTAAGCTTCTGTGTCTGATTTATTTCACTTAACAATATGGCCTCAAGATGTACCCATTTTTCTACAAATGACTCAAGCTTAGTCTTCTTTATGGCAGAGTAGTGCTCCAATGTGTATAAATACCACTTTTTTTAACCATTCATTTTTGATGAGCATATAGGCAACCGCGAGATTTAACTACTATGAATTGTACTGCTATAAGGATTGGTATGCTTGTATGAAAGGAATTATTACAACTAGCCCTGATTAACATTTTTTGAAAAGATCCCTTTCTCATTCTCTTTAAATATATCTAATATTTCCCAGAATCCTCCTCCTCTCTGTACATAAATGGAAGTTTAGGGGGCTGGGGATTTAGCTCAGCGGCAAAAGCGCCTGCCTGGCAAGCGCAAGGTCGTGAGTTCGGTTCCTGGTACCGGAGAAAAACCAAAAAAAAAAAAAAAAAAATTCCCCTCATAAATGGAAGTTTGATGATACATACATATTTGAAATCATTCATCACCAGGTCAAAGGAAAGTCAAAATAGGTGCATCTAGTATTTTTAACTTCTACATTTAACAAAACTGTGCTTTCTCTACATGGTCATGATCATGTATGTTAAAGAAATGCAATAGAAGAAACAGCATGAGGTGGAGACTGGAAGCTTTACTAAAACAGGATATGATGAACTCACCAAATGTTGTCAACCAGTCTCTCTGGATTTGTAGAGGCCAAGGGCAGATGAAGCATCCCACAGCCCTGGCCTAGAAACCTAGCCTACAAGCAGCCTGGTGCAAAGGAAAGAACCCTTTGGACAAGAGCATCAAAGCTGGAATGCAGGTTCCACCCCTTAGCAATCACTCTGCTTCCTTAACTAGATTTTCTTCATTACTTCAGCTGTAAAATGCCACTATTCACCTCAGAAGAGGATCCTATGGATTGCTAGGGACACTATGTGTAAAGCTGACAGTGAAGTGCAACAATAACGGAGCTCACTCAGTGGGTCTGATGTGGTGGACGCTGGCCCGGGACGTGCTACGCATGCGTGTCACCATCTCCCGTGAACACCCGTGGGAAGTTATGCCAGATCTCTGCTTCTACAGGGATCCTGAAGAGATTGAAAAGGTAGAGCAGGCAGCTGCTGAGAAGGCTATGACCCAGAGGAATTTCAGGGCGAATGGATCGCACCAGATCCGGAATTCACCGTTGCTCAGCCGGAGGTTGCAGACTGGTCTGAAGGTGTGCAGGTGCCCCCCGTGCCTATTCAGTAGTTCCCTACCGAAGACCGGAGTGCTCAGCCGGCCACAGAAGACGGGTCCACAGCCCCTGCTGCACAGGCCACTGAGTGGGTGGGAACCACCGTGTGGTCTTGAGCTGTTCTGCAGACACTTCAGCAAAATGGAAATGAGGTTGACGGAAAATATAACACCAATTTCTAAAAAAAAAAACAAAAAAACCTGACAGTGAAGTTCTGCACATAGTATTCTTTGTCTCATTCTTTATGCACACAGACCTCATACACACAATACAGCCACTAAAACCAAATGTAAGGAGATCATGATATTCTGGTGCCTTGGCTTGTGACTGATTACCCAGTGAGATGCAGAGAGTGTGCACAGTAGCTCTTTCTCACCCGTCACCATTTGTCACCTAGGACAAGTAAGGTTAACCAAAGTTTGTTTGTCACTGAGAAGGCCATATAGAGTTAACCATCAAATTATGTGCAGAAGCAAAGTTAGAAGGACCTGTGGGGAAAAGTGGTACAGTGATTTGGTTTCCATAACAGTCTGATGTTCATGAGATATGTATATGTGTCACAGGTACATACGTTTGTATATATGTCTAAACATATATAAAATGCAAATGCTGATATATTAAGTAACATATTACATAATATAAACATTATATAAATGTGTTGTTGCAGATATATTACTATTTAGTTACTTGCCTTTGTTTTTTATCTTACTAGGGCATTTGCATATCCATGTAAGGCACACCTTACCTTTATAAGACATGTTTTCCCCGACTATGTGGAACCAGCTGAGTAAATCTTTCCTCAAAATAGTAAAATCACTCTCTCTGTATGTATGATAAGAACGTTCTTCTGTTAATTGTGAAAGATATGTGCTAAACAGAACAAAACCATGGCTATTAATTTTCAGGTTCTTAAAGTTACAAATTACTTGAAGTAATTGTTTTGACAAAGTAATGTATATTTGCCTTGAAAAGGCCTACAAGTAAGTTTTAATACACATAGGTCTACAAAAACATTAAGCTTTAAAAAAATCAATATTTCAATAGATTTATGGTAAAATATGAACTTTAAATCATGATGTTAATAACTAATTTTGAGAGATCTGAAAATTCTAAATTATATGAACTTCTAAATTACGTGTAAAACTTGCTTCACTCTTGTTTACTGATATACAAAAATTCACACATAGCAAAAATAGAACTTAAATATTTCAGGCACAAAATTTAAAAGATTTAACTGATACGTGCTTCTCATTAAAAACATATGACAGATGTTCATCTAAAAATGCATATTTTTAAATTAGAATTTTCTACAAATAAAAGTGATTCATCCACTCCAGGTTACAGACAGTCACTTACATGATAATCAGCCACTACTTTAATTAGAAGTTGTCATTCAACTCAGCACACCGCTCTCTGGAAGAGATCAAGTAACATTTTGTACAGCTGCTCCCATGCTTTGCCTGTCATCTTGGCCTGACTTTGAATTTCTCTCCCCCACCTCTCCTCTCTTTAGATAATCCCCCCTCCTTTCTTCACTCCCTCTGAGCTGTCAAGAGTGGAAATACTGTGATATGAAATCATTGTCTCTGTGACTTTCAAAAAAGGAGCGCTTGCACTAGATTTTGATCAAAGAGAATCATTTATAAGATAGATACAGCGAAGAAAAACCTTAGGGAATAATATTTTCCCTCTGAAGCATCAGGATTATGTGAAGTAAAGAAGACAAAGAAACATATCTCAAATCTTCCTTTTTTTTGGCTCTCTATTGCATGATTAGGGTTTACACCATACAGTGTTTATCTTTTTTTCTTTGCTATTCAGCACTAGCTCAGAAAAACATCACTTATGAGTATACAACCCCCCCTAAAGTGAAAGGTAAAATTGAAGGTTATGAAATTTACAGATCTCACTTTACTTAGCGTCAGTGACTGAAGGATGAGGAGAAAGCCGCGATGTATTTCACAGAGGAAGGGAGCGTTCTGGAGGAGACCCGCAGGATTGCCATCATTGAGGGATAATGAAAATTGGGTGGACTTCCGGGCAGTCTGCAATTCTCCTTGCTGCCATTCTCACAGGGATGTGTTTATGTTGTGCCACATCTCATTATAGTCTTTGCCTCTACAGAAAACACACTCTTGCCAGTGTGGAAGTGAGGGAAGGGGCCACTGCACTTGTGCTGGAGAGGAGACTGGGGACTGAATCCGCTCAGAAGCTTTTGCTGAGACCACTTAAGAACTTGCACATCATAATCATGGCCCAATTATGAGGTCATCCCACCCTTCTCCGTGCTTGGAATTGAACACTGAATTCACGTGCCTCCTTCACTGCTCAGTGCTGTGTAACCTCCAGACAAAAATAGTGCCAGGACTTCCTTTCCCAGCAGTAATGATGGGGAGAGTAAGTCATAGAAACACTGGCCATTTTAGTTCTGGTTTTTGGCACATACTTGCTGTCCTCCTTGACTATGAATAGCAGCATTTTTAAAATGTGAAATGAAGGAAAGAGGGTAGTTTGCATAATGACACTCTGCCTCCAGATTTTAAAATGCTTATTTATTTACTTTTAAGTTTTGAAAATGTCATAATTTTCTCAGTCTCTGGGCACATGTACAGGAAATGATGGGTTCATTTATAATTGATTCATTTCACTTCAGCCTTATAAAACTGCACCTATCACCACCATGTCTGGGTAAATATAAAACACAGAATATACAACAGCAAAATCAAAGAATAGAATCACATTTACAGACTGTTAGGACTTTGAGAACTTGACGGTCAAGTAACCAAAATGTTTTCATTTTAATATCATCAGATTGTACTATAAACTACTAATAAACCATTATGTATAAGTAATATACACAACTTATGTATGTATATGAGAGAGAGCAATTATATAATGAAAGCAAAGAAAGAAAGAAAGTGAAAAAAGACCAAATGATTAGTAGGGTGATGAGGAAAAAAAGTCAAAAGTTGCTACCACAGGGGAACATGAACATCATTAAACTCTTTCCATTGGCTCTGTGGCTTTTTTAGTGCATTTGTACCTTGTATGCATAGAGAATGGAGATTTTAGGATGGTTATTGGATGTGTGTTGGGAAGAATGAGGCTTGATTAAGGTGGGATGTTGATCAGGAGGGACAAAATGGGAGCACACGCTACTTACTAGAAATGACTTAAAGCCAAAGGTAAGTGTAGAAAACCTCTGGATTAAAGCTGTCTAGAAAACCCAATGTCCAAACGTTGCAGGATGAAAGCCACATTGCAGTCTACTGATTACCTGAAGAACTCACATTTGGATTCATGGGCCAAGCAAAACAAATAAGGCAGGAGCCTGAACATGTTCACATCAGTATTTTGCTGGAACCTGGCATCTTACTCAGTAATTACTTGTGAAATAAAAGTGAATGAACTGTACAAGTTTATAGCTTTTCTAGATATGCTTGATTTATGAAATGTTCAAATCACATTAAAATGCTATGGATAATGTTGACAAAGGCAAAGCCTTGAAAAGAAGTAAGTGTTAGAAAATAATTTTATCAAAAGAAACAAATATATTTCATATTTTGTATATGAGATTGGAAAATACATGTGCATAAGAAATATTTTAAATGCAAAGCATTAAAAGTGACATATAGAGATAACATCTTCATAAAAAGTATGCTTGTGTTGCCTTAAAGAAATATGTCTTTTCTTAAAGTTTTTCCTTGACTAATGTCATATCTGATATGTAGTATTTCTCTTCACCTATTGCATTGTGTCACAAACCTGTCTCTTTAAATAGAGGTGTGAGAGAGTTGTCAGAGGAAGAGGCATTACAATCAATGCCCTCAAATAATTATTCTTAGGCAGATAAAAGTGGTTGGGCTAAGAATGAGACCTAACTAAGAATTACAAAGATACTATTGGATAAAGGCCACCAGTATTTCGGAGATTGTCCTGTCTCTTCATCCTGTGTACTGCCTCCAGTGAGCCTCAGATATTCCCTCTCCTAGGGTTCAAGAAACAAAATGAAAAAATGAATTTTAAGAAAGACAGAAAATTATTTTATCGAGCTCTTTTCATTATATTAAGGTCTTCATGTATAACAGGATTGAAAAATATTTTATTATCTGAAAGAGCAGAAGGGATGTATTCAGCCTAAAATTGTGGAATATGCAAGTTTATATAAAACTGAAAAGTAGATTTCCCATCTATAAGGATTATTCTATAGTATGATGATTTACTAAAAGAAACTCAAGAATGGTTTTCTTTCTTTGGAGACCTTTAAAATGATTTTTATTTCAGGATCATTAAGACTTCAAAATATAATTTTGTTGCATAAGGAGCTACATTTAATGAAGTAAATCAGCCTTCAGTAAACTGGAAAAAAGTAAAAACTTGACTGTTCTACTTTAAAAAATTTTTAACCCGATATTGAAGTCTAATGATATATTCTAGAAGTAATTATTTTTGAGACAGGGTTTCACTCTATGGCCCAGTCTGGCTTAGAATTTATGTCAATCCTCCTGCCTCAGCCTCCCAAGTGCCAAGATTGCAGCTTGTGATCTCACGCCCAAATCTACAAATAATTTTAGAATTTGTGTTGTCACCTAGAGATCTAACTAGAGCTCTGTTCCAACAACTAATACTGATGTTTTCCATTTATTTTCCGTGTAACTCATGTTTTTGACTTTTATGAATCTTGACCTTGGATTAGTAGACTGCATAAGTAATCTGAGACTGTATTTATTCTGTGTCATCTTTCCACTAATGCTTACAAAATGGGATTTATTCATCTTACTGACAGATTGATGATGTAAACTTTTCCAAGGATTATGCTGTTGTATTTCTGTACATGCCTTTAGAATTTGTAATGGAAATCTAAACTATTTTTGTTCCTTTTAATATTATGATATTGCCCTTGGACAATTGTGAGTACCACAGGAAGAGGGGCATTTGCAAGCGGAAAGGATTTCTTGGATGTTGACTCTGAAGACTGACATTAACTTTCTGTTTCTAGCCCCTGCCCCATGCTTCTGTAACTTTCTTCAAATGAACATATGCAGGTCACTGTTCCTACAAAAAAGCATGCATGAGTTATCTAACTCCATGGATATCAATGTTTCATGTACATATTAAGATACACTCTATCTCTATACAAATATACACAAAACACTTTTCCTACAGTTATTCTAGTTATCAGTATGATACAAAAAAAATGTATCTATCCATGACAAAAACATTCTCAATATTAGGAACAAAGGAAAACATCTTCAACTTATCATGTAAAATAGAGATATACTGAATGCCTTCTCCTTTAGACTAGAAGAAAGATGAGGTGCTCATTGTCTTAGTCAGTTTGCTGCTTAATAATGCACCATAGACTGGAGAGTCAAATACCATAGCTTTACTTCTCACTTTCCAGGAAGCTGGGTGCACAAGATTAAAGTGCCAACAGATCTTGAAACTGCTGCAGGTCTTCTATCTGGTTTACAGATGGTGGCCTTCAAGATGTATTTTCACATGACAGAGGGAAGAAAGACAAAATAAGCAAGCAATTTCTGTGATTTGTTGATATTATTTGACAGCATGTAATATTCTGTCCTTTTGTCAGATTTCTGGAATTTTGACTATGATGCACCATGAGACATTCTTTTCTGATCATAGAAATTTGGGATTCTACATGCCTCATTTATCTGTATGTTACTCTTCCTCCATATTTGAAAGTTTTCCGCTATTATTTCTGTAAATACGTTTTTCATGACTGTTATGCTGTCTATTGATTTTTTATTTAATTTTTGCAATTGATCTTAGTCTTCTTTACATCATCTAGTAGCTGTTGGGTCACCTCTATGTTCTCTTGCTTTTACTTTATCACTGAGTATGTAGTCACTAGCATCAATTCTATTTTCCAGTTCTAACATCTGTCCTCAAATTGGTTGCTTTTGTTGCCTATATTTTCAATAGAATTTTGAAAGCCTCAGATTTCCTTTTGGCATCTTTTAATATACTCCATTTCCTTACTAAACTGGCCATTCATGTTTTGTATCATTTTGTTCAGTTCAGTATGGTTTTTATTAGTGTCTTCTTTTAGTAGCAACATTATATGGTAAAGATGCATAATATGAATTCTATTTTATATGTATTTTGAATGGTGCAATACATGTAAAACTTTTATTGACCCCTTAGATACTAGAATATCCTTTGTGATAGAGAAAATTAATTTTACTTTTAAAAGCAAGAAAAAACTCATTAATTATATATAATGAGATGTATTTTATGGCCATTAAAATAAATTTAATGACAAATTACTCAGAACATTTTGGATTTGTCTCATCCCAATGGATACATTTATATATTTTCAACAGCTATATTATCATGTTTCACACTCCCTATCTTCTCAGAGTGCCCAGAAAGGAATGTGCTATTCTTTTTTCTGGCTATGTAAAGGGTCTTAGTATCTGACGATCCCTTCCAGAACCCACAAGGAAATTTTTAGGACTATCTCTTAGACTTTCTTACCAATATTATTTCTGCTACTATTTAAAAGTGTTAATTATCTTATGCTTGTAAGAAAGTACAAATTTGGGAAAATATACAGTAAATATAGAAATGCAAAGGAGATATTTTAAAATATCAATAACTAATTTACTTATACTGGGCTTGAGCTCCATCCCAAATACAGTTCTGGAGAAAAAAAAATGAGTAAGCTTCACAGTATTAATAGCATACATTAACTGAGAGTTTACCATCTTATGTCTATTGATAAAATGTGGAAAGTAAACTTTATAGCTCTCTGTTTAGAAAACAGAAAGCTGATTTCCCTGCATAGCCCTTGGTGAATGCATACAGGAATACTGTACCACCAAGAGGTCTCTAAGGCTTCAATTCATTCTTTTCTTTGCTTGCTCAGCACACTGAGGTTTTTTCAACACTATGAGAAGATAGTTACATCTTAGAGGTAGATACATATTAGGCCATCCTGTGCAACATTTATAAATGCAAGATGGCAAGTGGAAAATTCACACTGAAAATGATAAGGAATCAGAGCACCTGTGCCCTTTATGATCAACCTTCTTTTCTCTCTAGGTAGACCCACATGAACTATCCAGTTACACAGTTATATCCAGTTATAAGTATCTTTCTCATACTTACATAGGAATTATATAAGCTTCACTTTTATGGGACCAAGAATTTTATTTTATGTAGCACAATTAAATGGATAATGAATGATGTCACTGACAAGCCATAATCAATCTATGAAAAAACACAACCACTGGACAGAGATCTCCTTTTGTTAATATCAAAAAATGGACATAAAACATACTATCTATGTTTCAAAATGGGAAATGGATATTAAATTTCCTCCTTGACAGTGAAGTTGTCATTTTTCCCCAGCAGTCTCTGCTTGCCCCTTCCTTCCTCCCTTCCTTCCTTCCTTCCTTCCTTCCTTCCTTTCTTATTCCTTTTTTTCACTATGACCAAAGAGATGTTTATTTTAAATCAAATAATTCCCTTTTTCCCACTCCAAATGATTCAGATTCTTTCCTAATAGACTCTGACAACCTGTAACCATGATCACTGTATTTTTGTTGTTGCTTAACTTCATTTCATTTTCCTTATTTCTTTGGTTTAGATTTAGTTGTGATACATTTGTTAGGTTGGCTTTATAAAATATTACTGATCATAAGGACTTATAAAAAGGTAAGGTCCACACAATGAAATGCTAATATTTTACGTTAATTCCATTTTAATAGTATGATGGTTAACTGCTCTGGGATTAAAATCACCTTTCTTCTCATAATACTCATATAAGAATTAAAATGGTCTGTACACTTCCCCGACTCATTTTTATCTCCCACCAAATGTGAGTGAAAATTCCAGAATTACTTCAGAGAGTTGATGTGAGCATCTAATTAGGAAATAAGAAAAAAGGCTCTTTGGTGATGATGTACTTTTACTATGAGTGTGGGAAATTTTTAATTATTGATGTCATTAAGCCTAATTAGAAACTAACCTTAAATTATTTATTTAATTCTATAGATTATGGTCCTTGAAATACTCCATGATTTTCTAAATAGCTAGCATATGAGTAAAGCAAAAATATTTCTGAGGTTATCATTTAAAATTATTACTGCAAAGGACATTTTCTTTTAATACAAATCAGTCTTTGAAATCAAGACTCAAGGTGAATTATCTTTGCATGGAAGCAAGTATTTTTTAAAATATTCATCTGAAAGTCATATGTCATGTTACAAAACTGAAAACATTCAATTCTTTCCAAACATCATTATCCTCCACTATTTTCAGTTAAATTTTAATTTAGCATATCAACTAATGCATAAACCTATTAACATATATAGTGTGCCTTATTTCTACATTTTTTGCAAACATTTAAATTTAGAGATAATTGATGAATGTTTACAAATTCTTAACTAATCAAAAATGATGTTAAAAGAATTAGAAAATCTATATTTCTTTCATAGTAATTAAATCTGTGACTAAAAACCTGTCTTAAATGATAGCTTTATGCCCACATGACTCCATGAGTAAATGTTTAAATTTTTTAAAGAAGATATATCAACCTCATAGAAAGTATTCTGAAGAATAGAAAAAAGAGACACTTGAAAACATTTCTTGGGGCCATGAGTGATACAAAAACCAAAATATCATGGATGCATACACATTACAAAAAAGAGAAATTATCTCAAAAGTAGATATAAATCATAATTATTAGTAAATCAAATTATGAGATATATTAAAAAGATAAATCAATTATATTCAGTTTATTACCAAAAAAAGGTCATTTTAACATTCAATAATCAATGTAATTCATCATAATAATATTTTATGAAAAGGAAGAATTATATGATCACCATGATAGTTTCAGTAAATTAACTGGATAAAATCAGTACTGTTTATTTCGGTGTAACTTGCTGCAGCATTGAGAAATAGTTTGCAGAATGTGGGAATAATAAGAAGCTGACCTTATGAATTCCTTTTTTTACAAAGATTACATTCTTTGGTTGCATATTATACAATGCATGGATGAGCTCTATTTTCTTGTATTTACTCAGGTTATTATGCCAGAAAAATTTCAATCCCCCACTTCAGTAGTCATACAAATATTTTAAAGCATAATTCATGAAATATAATTGTCTGCTAATATCCAAAATATGTCATTTTCATTATTATGACATCTTTCAAATCCTAACTTATATGAATACTATATTTCAGTAGATTATAGATTTCTTAGTCACTTTTTCCTCACTGGGACACAGTGTCTGACTCCTACAACTGAGAGGAAGAGAGGTTCGTTCAGGCTCACTTTTAGTTCATGGCTGGTGGGATTCAGGCGGAAAGGGCGTGGCAGAGGTTTGCAGCAAAGGAAAGCTGTTCCTGTCATGACTGAAAAGTAGAGAGATAAAAGAAGTTGCAGAGAGGGATACCCCTTCCAGATGGTGCCTCCAATGACCCCATTTCAATGAAATCCCTCTTTCTGACAGCATATTTAGCTCCTGAACTCATTTATGGGTGAATCCACTCATTAATGCCACTATGATTCAGTCACCTTCCAAACACACTAACATTTGGGTATCCATAGATCTAAACCGTGACAATAGCTTGCTGAAATGTAATATATTATACAAATAAATCATTACAACATTTGAAAACTATGTTCTTCAAATTGTAAGTTAACTGATCTCACAAAAATTGAATTAAATGCCCAAATTGCTGAGAATCAACTTCCAAAAGTCAAAATAGCTTAAGTAAAAACAGATGCAGCTTTACATAAACACAACTTTATTCAACTAAACACTTCATTTACAGTGTGCTTCTGCTCATGATTCAAATGCAGAGACTCTTTCTGTGTCTCTGTGTGATAAGTACTGTGTTCCTTTTCTCTAGAAGTGCAGATTGATTTGTCTATATGTGTAAGAAATTATTACTTCAATTATTAATAAGATCTAAATCCCAACTGATACTTCAAAAGTGCTATACTATTAATCAATCATTTTAGGTGTTAATATCTACAAAATATAGAATTTAAATACTTCTAGCCATAAATGTTACTTTATTTTGAAAAGTAATGGATAAAAAGAGAAGATTTCTATACTCAGAATTATGTTCCTTACACTCTGTCAAGCAAATAATCTTTCAAGTGCTTAGGTAGTAGGAAATTTATTTTAGTAAGTTACATATAGCATATTAATTTTTGCTATATTTTAAGCATGCTTCAGATATTTACATATGCTGTATATATGTACAAAATCAAGTTACACACTAATGTACATTTTTCCATATTGAAATGATCTCTTTCTTGCTTTAGTAGAGTAGCATAAAGAAAAAACTTTCATTTGTCATCACATGTTGTTGTAAAGTATATTGGCCTTGAGTAGTTGCAGAATTTTACAATGTCCAGCGGTCTTTTTTTCATTTCTTTAAAATGCATAGAATAGCATCTTCCAAAGCCATTCGTAGGCCCAAACTTCCCAGCTCACTCTCAGAGGATCCAGCCTGTTTGACTGAATTAACTGTGCTTTTGGAGAGCGCCATGGGATGCCCAGGAAACACAGGACACGTGCATCACGAAGGTTGGAAAAGCTTTCACCTCATAGACAGTGACTTGCTAAGTAAATATGAATATTTGGGGATTAGAGACCAGGTTTTGTTTGTTTGCTTCTCTTGAGAAAAATTGGTTTTGCATTTGCAGTGAAGGGGGTACCAAAGGGCTTATAAATTACAACTTGGGTATTCAAAATTGCTTTTCCAGGGCAGCATTTGGAGACTCGAATGCAACCATTAATCAAACCCCAGGTCTATGCATAAACTTATCAGTAATAACAGCAATTATTGTTTTAAAAACTCCTTTACAAAAGCCCTTTTCTTCTATAATCTTGTTGATCTCATATAAGGGTTTGATCTGCAGCAATGAAAATTGGTAATATAAATTTTTAAAATGTTTTTGTTTTTCTTAAAAGAAACTAAATTAAAGCAAAAAGACTATTCTGGGAATTTTTTCTTTCAAATTTTTGTATATATCACTTTCCAGTCTCTGTCTGTTCTGACCAACCCAAATCTGAAATGGACTCCCCACGTGTAATATAATATAAAAATAAATCATTACAACATTTGAAAACTATGTTCTTCAAATAGTAAGATAACTGATCTCACAAAAATTGTAACTAAATACCCGAATTGCTGCAAATCAACTTCCAAAATCCTTTTTAATCTACTCTTTTATTCAGTGGAATCAATCAGTTAATAAACTAAATTTTTTTGTTATGATAGTTTTTCCCTTAGACTTCAACCTTTATCAAAGAACTCTTATCTGTCTGTTTATCATTATTGGAACTATTCGTCATGGGTCACTTTCATTTTGCATATTTTATTAGCAAAGAGATTAAAGCCCTGGACTGTCTTTCCAAGAATGTTTGTGTGGAAACCTCTTTGAGAAAATTATGGACAGTATCTACCTTCAGAACACAAAACAGATTTATATACTTCCTAGAGTGCTATAGTCTTTCTTTCAAAGCAAAAGTTGGGCATGTTTGCTTGTAGCCCATTTTAGAAAACAGGTTTCTAAATCTTGACATTGTTCAGCAGTTATGCAAACCCACTGTGTGCTAAGCAACCACCAAAGCCATTCCCTGCCACTCTGCATGGCCTGAGAAGCAACATAAACATCATATTTTGTTCTGTACCATGAGGACCAAATCCTTTGTTTCTGTCCTAGAAGGCTTATATTCTCCTTCAGCATTGTCAAATTTTGGCAGATTAACTTGTTGGCTGACAACGAGGGGAAAAGCCAACTCTTCATTGTTGTTGGCCCCATGTAACAGATACCAATAAAATCATGTGGTTTATTGAAGGAACCAAGTATATATTTGTTGAATAATGAATATAATGAGTTAATAATTCATAATTTATTTATGTGGATATATAATAGAGTTCATAAAATTTAGACCATCACAATCATATATTTTGACTGAAAAAAGTTTCTCTTTTAATGTGAATAAAGATTTTGAGCTAAAAAGTTTGAGAGTTTGCAGTTTCATCAATCACACATGAATTACATTTGCAGTAGCACCTGTCTCTTTCTATGTTATACTGAGAAAATGTTCTCAATTTTTATATCTTCTTTGTACATTAGAGGTATAGTATTTATACTACAGTTAAACTAGACTACATAATGTAGTAATTATTCCAGTAAAGTTTATTGCTCTTGCTATTTTGCTGCAACTCCTTTCTGAGTCGTCCTTATTCAACAAAACAGTGGTATGATTTATTGAGCCCTTGTGTAATTCAAGCATTGCCGTGGATTAGTTTTCCACGGCAATGAAACTCTATGATATTCTCCAGGTCTGCAGTACTTCATGAACTTGTGGTGTGATGTCTTTCATCCTTAAGAAAATATCCAAACTTTGCTTTTAAATATGGTACTTGCAGGGCTGGGGATTTAGCTCAGCGGCAAAAACTCCTGCCTGGCAAGCGCAAGGTCATGAGTTCAGTTCCCGGTACCGGAGAAAAACCAAATAAATAAACAAAGAAAGAAAGAAAGAAAGAAAGAAATATGGTACTTGATGTGCTGCTTTCTCATCACTTTATTTCACCCCTTCTTTGATTCCTTTCTTTTCTCTTCTGACTTCCTCCTCCTTTTCTCTTGGCATTCTTTTTCTGTGTGTGTCTCTGTCTGTTGCTTTCTGTCTCTTTCTTCCTCATCTGGTGTTTTTTCAAATCTCCAATCACATGTATGGCAGACTTTTAAAACGCTATGGCCTCTATGTCTGTAGTACTCTTTTCTGTATATTTTTACCATTCTGTCTTTCTATGCATTTTCCTCAGTATTTTCTTATGATCTATCTTCCAATACCTGGCTCATCTATGAGAGACAGCTGTTAAGCACCAGAACTTGCATTTTCTTATATTTTTAAGTTCTAGAATTTCATATTTTTGTTGTTTTCCATTGTTTAGGAAGGCTTTTAAGATTTCCTTTTATTTTCATTAGTGTATTCAGTACAATTATGTTAAAGTCTCTATGACAACACTGCACCTCATGATTTATGTTTTTCCTCAGATTCTGATTGCATATCTTATCCTCATATTCCCATTAATTTTTCTGTAAGTGATGGGCATTGCATTTTTTTTAAATGTAGGGGAATGAAAACTACAGGCTCAATATAACATTATGAGCTTCATAGAAAATTTATACTTGTTTCTGGCAGATGGCTGGAAACACTAGCCATTTGGATCACATAAATCTAATCTTAGAAAATAAGATAATGCAAGGTTATGCTTCAGTCTTTAAGGGTAGTTCTACTTGTGTCTCCTCTTTTATCTTGTAATGCACTTACCTGGGGATCCTGCCGAAAGAGCTTGGGTTTTCCAGGTCACTTTTCCTAAACAACCTTCACCTCTAACTTTTGTCCAGTTAGAATCACAAAAAAAACTGTACACTCTTCTCTTTCTTGAGCTCATAAAAACTTTTCTAGATTGCACATCTGCTGCAAGGGCAGTGTAAGACCCAAATGCTGCATAATATTTCTAGCTGTCTTTTTCTCATGTCTCAGTCTTATGATTTTTCATTGCTTTATTGGCCTGTCAGTGCCTTTACTTATTATACAAAACCTCCTAACTTTTATAACTGTTTTCATAAAATAAATTTCCATTACTGGAGTCCTAATGTGCTCCACATTTTTCCATTCCAACTCCTTCTTTTATTGAAATTTGTACAGACCAATGACTAATTTAAATATGCAACATTTCTTAAAATATGTTTAAATTTTAAACTTCTGAATTATTTACTATAACACTCAGAATAGTATTTATTATGCAGCCCATCATACAATAGGGAAAACACACAAACAAGAAGAATTTTTAATAATTAGCATGATAATTGCAATTTTTGTTGGATTCAAACCTACATCAAATATTGAAAAGATGAACAATTTAAGAACAGAATAAGCAGTTATCAAGTGGCAAAGGAAAGAACAGAAAAGTCAGTTTCTGGCAACATGAGAAAGAACACATAGGTGAACTGATCCTGCACCTAATCTTGAGTTATGCAGACAAAACATATATCCAGCTATTATAACATTCTTTTATTCTAGAAAGAAGATAGACTGAGGGGAAATCTCAGAGAGGAGAAAAGAGGAGGAAGAGAAGAGAAAGGAAGAACAGTGAAGGGCAGAGAAGCCCAAGGGAGGAGAAGAGAAGAAGCAAGAGAAGAGAGAGGACAGTAGGGGAGGGGAGGAGACAGCAGAGCAACTATGAGCTGTAAGGATATCAGGCCAGATGAAGAAGAGGTAAGAAAGAGGCTGGCAAACCTGGATCCTCTGTTCTGCCCAGAGCCAGGAGCTCTGCTCATACCTGAACTGTTACAGTCAAGGAGCCCTGGATATTTTTTTCTAGTAAATTTGTGTATTTAAACTGAGCAGTTTAATGTAAACTTCCATCTCATCTAAAGCCTTTGTGACTCCACAGAGCATTCTTATTTCAGAAAAATCACTTGATTTTATTAGTTAAAACTAACTTAAAATCTGTAAATCATACTTTGATTTTCAGGCCTCTGGGGCCTATTTATAAGTAAAATCAACAATTTTGTTCATCTGACCACTAAATTGCTTAAAAACCAATAGAGTTTTTCTTAATGTCTGTGATGCCAATGTTATGCCAAATCTGGATTCAACTTATAAATACTGGTGAAGCAGAATTTCTTTTTCAGTGAACTTTGAAGAAAAGTTTAACTTAAATTTCCAGTCAAAAAATGAATTCCTTGACTAAAACATTTTTATGAATTGGACTAAATTTAGACTCATGATATCTTTTTATTGTAATACTTCATACCCTTAAAATGTGGTCCCTTCACTTTAGGGGTCTGATATCTTGTTTAGGCATATTTATTTCTTATTTTATCAATTATTATTTCTAAACAATTTTTTTAAAAATCACATAATATTTTTAATGAAGAAAAATATTGTGTATACATACTACACAAATGTACTATCAATGTTTTCTGAAGTGTCAGCATCTAGAGTACTTGGTAGTCATGAACCAATCTGGTTAATTCATACACTATGTGTCCACATTTGGTAACTTGGCTTAGACAAATAGTTGATGTCTTAAAACCTAACTCACAAAAGGAACACTTTCTTCTTTAAATGTTTCATGCATTTTTTAAAACTCTTTTTACTTTTGTTTTGTTGATTTTCACTAGTTTCTCTGTCCTATTCTACATCCTTGTTTCCCCTCATACTCCTGGACATATTTCTTAAGAGACCTATACTACTGGCCCCGCTCCCTGCTGCCACTGTGGGAGCAGCCTTGGACTCAGGAAGCCCAGTCCTGGGTGGCCCAATCCTCTGGCTCCACCCCCTGCCACCATATCAGGAACAAACTTGAATCCCCAGAAACCTGGGGAGATTTGAAAACGACAAAAAAAGACACAAAATGAAATCTCAGCCAAGCACCCCACCCAGAACAAGTCCAGGAAATATCAGCATGGAAGAACAAATTTACCTCTGAGGACTGCTTTCATTGCATCCCATAGATTCTGGAAAGTTGTATTTACATTCTCATTTATTTGTAGGTATTTTTAAATTTCCTCTTTAATTTCTTCTGTAACCCATTGGTTGTTCAGGAGGTTGCTATTTAATTTCCAAGTGTTTAAGGAGTTTTTGGAGTTCCTTTTGTTGTTAATTTCCAATTTCATTGCACTGTGTTCAGATAATATGCATGGGATAATTTCAATTCTTTTGCATTTCAGAAGGTATGTTCTATGGGCTAAGATGTGGTCTATTTTAGAGAA
>NW_004955414.1:3177387-3252170 GCF_000276665.1 Chinchilla lanigera
GCAAGAAGAGGCAAAGCAAAACAATATAAGGCTGATAGGTGTTAATAAAAGAGCAGGAAGAAACGTGAATGACATAAAAATACTATTTGCAGCAGTAATAGCAGAAAATTTCCCAAGCATGGGACAAGAAACTTATGTACACAAAACTGAGGCATAGAGAACCCCAACTAACCATAACTAAACTAAATTACACCCAGACACATAATCATCAAGATCCCAGAAAATGAGCAAAATAAGAGAATATTAAAAGCTGTTACAGGAAAGAAACAGATCACCTGCAAAGGAAAACCTGTTAGAATCACGACAGACTTGTCAACACAGATCATCAAATCAAGAAGAGCTTGGAGTGAATTACTTCAGATCCTAAAAGAAAACAACTTCCAACTCAAATGCTGAACCCTGCAAAGCTATTTTTCAAAACTAATGGAGAAATAAGATACTTCCATGACAAAGATCAACTGAAGAAATTCATGAGCACCAAACCTCCTACAAAGAGGACTGAAAGATATTCTACAAAGAGATAAAAATGACCACAATCTCAAGAATGGCAATAGAAAAGAATTACCAAACAAGATAAGCAATTAAACAGAGGGGGAAAGTACAGAATCAACAGAGGAAAAATAACATGACAAGGATAAGTCAATAAATGTCATTAAAAACCATTAATGTGAATGGCCTCAATTCACTAATCAAAACAAACGGACTGGCAGAGTGGATCAAGAAACAAAATCCAACAATATGCTGTGTACAAGAAATGTATTTAACTCCAAAGGAAATCCATAGACTGAAAGTTAAAGGATGGAAAACAATACTCCATGTGACAAGAACCCAGAAAAAAGTAGAAGTAGATATTGTGTTTGCAAACAATGTGAACTTCAAACAGACAAGATCAAAAATATAAAGAAGGTCACTATAGTCCTGTTAAGGGAAAAGTGCAAGAGGAAGAGATAACAATGATGAAAACAAATGCACCAAATATAGGAGCACCTAATTATATCAGGCAAACTTTAACAGACATGAAAAATCCAATAAGTAATAACACAATTACAACAAGGAGTTTAACACCTCATTGCCACGAAGAAATAGATCAACTAGACAAAAAAAATGAGCAAAGAAATAACAAAACTAAACTAAATGTGTGAGCAAATGGACTTAGAAAACCATTACACAGTATTCCAACCAACATTAGAATACACACTTTTCTCAGCTATACATGGAACATTCTCTAAAATTAGACCACATGCTAGCACATCAAACATGCTTAAGTAAATTAAAAGAATTGAAATTATTCCATGCATATTATTGGACCATAGTGCAATGAAACTGGAAGTAAATGATAACAGAAATCACAAAAGCTGCATAAACACCCTCCTGAACAACCAGTGGATCACAGAAAAAAATAAAAGTAGAAATTAAACACTATTTACAGTCAAACAAAAATGCAGATACAAAGTACTGGAAACTGTGGGACACAATGAAAGGAGTTCTCAGAGGGAAATTTATAGCAGTGGATTCCCACATCAGGAAAACAGAAAGAATACAGATAAACAACCTTATGCTGCACCTCAAACTTCTAGAAAAAGAAGAGCAAGTTAGTCCCAAAGCCTAAAGAAGGGAGGAAATTATTAAAATTAGACTAAAAATTAATGTAATTAAAAGTAAAAAGAAAATGAAAACAAATAATGAATCAAAGAGTTGGTTCTTTAAATAAATAAATAAAATTAATAAACCCCTAGCCAACCTCATCCAAAAAGGAAAGAAACAACTCATATCCATGGAATAAGGAATGAAAGGGGTGATATCACTACAGATCCTATAGAAATCCAGAAGAAGTTCTGGATAATAAAACATCAGCACCTACTTCAAAAACCCTTACTCTTATTGGATGGAAAATGCAGAAGAAATGGGCAGATTCCTTGATACAAATTACCAAAACTGAATCAAGAAGATATAAAAATCCTGCATAACCGAATATCAGCCAATGAAATTGAAAATGTAATAAAAAACTTACCACCACAAAGAGCCCAGGTCCTGATAGATTCACAGCTGAATTCTACAAGAAATTTAGAGAAGATTTAATACCAATTCTTCTCAAACTCTTTAAAGAAATAGAAATGGAAGCAATTCTCCCCAACTCATTCCTGGAAGCAAGTATTATCCTGGCACCAAAACAAGAAAAAAAAAAATGACCAGAACAGAGAACTATAGACCAATCTCCCTAATAAACAAAGATGCAATTCTGAATAAAATAGTAGCTAATAGAACGCAACAAATCATCAAGAAGATAACACAGCATTACCAAGTGGGATTTATCCCATGAATGCAGGGATGGTTCAATATATGCAAATCAATCAATATAATACATCATATCAACATAGCTAAAGATAAGAATCACATGATCACCTCAATAGATGCAGAAAAATTTACTGATAAAGTCCAACGCTTGTTCATGATAAAAATCATACAGAAAGTTGGCATATATGGACTTAACTTCAATCTGATAAAAGCCATCTATGACAAACCAGCAGCCAACATCATACTAAATGGACAAAAACTGAAAGCTTTCATTTTAAAAATAGTAATAAAACAAGAATGTCCACTGTCATCACTCCTATTCAACATAGTTCTGGAGACACTAGCCAGAGCAATTAGACAAGAGAGAGAAATAAAAGGAATAAAACTAGGAAAGGAAGAATTGAAATTATTTTTATTTGCAGATGACATGATACTCTACATAGAAGACTCCAAAAACGCCCCCAGAAGACTCCTTGAATTAATCAGCAAATTCAGTAGCAAAGCTGAATACAAAGTCAACACTCTAAAATCAATAGCATTCCTACACACAAACAACAAACAGAGAGAGAAATAAGGGAAACCATACTTTTCACAATAGAATCCAAAAAACTGAAATAGGAATTAATCTAACAAAAAAAGTGAAAGGTCTATATAGTGAAAATTACACTACTCTGAAAAAAGAGATTGAAAAGGATTTAAAACAATTGAAAGATATCCCTTGCCCATGGTTAGGAAGAACCAAATTTGTGAAAAAGGCTATACCCCCAAAATTGAAATACAGATTCAAGGAAATTCCAATGAAAATACCATTGGTATACCTGACAGACCTAGAGAAAACATTCCTAAAATTTATCTGGAGCCGGAAGAGACCCAGAATACAAAATTAATTCTGGGTAACTAATATAAAGCAGGAGGTTTCACAATCCCTGATTTGAAATAATACTACAAAGCTACTATGATAAAATCTGCATGGTATTGGTTTAAAAAAAGACCTGAAGATCAATGGAACAGACTAGAAGATGAAGACACAACCACAAAGACATTCAGCAACCTTAACTTTGACAAAGGGGCCAAACATGTTCACTTGAAGAAACCCTCTGTAATAAATGGTGCTGGAAAAATTGGCTTTCTGCATGCTGAAGACTAAAACTAGACCCAAGCCAATCACCATGCACCAAAATAAAGTCCAAATGGCTTTAAGATCTAAATATTAAAACAGAAACACTAGATCTATTGGAAGGAAAGTAGGTAGAAGTCTTGAAGACATAGGGGTAGGTAGAGAGTTCATGAACAAAAATAAAACTGCATGGGAACTACTTGAAAGAATCAACAACTGGGATCTCATCTTACTGAAAAGATTTGCACATCAAAAGAAGTCACCAATAGGGTGCAAAGAAAACCCAAGGATTGGGAAAAAAATTTTAGCCAATTCTCCCTCAAAGAACTGCTATCTAGAACATATAAATAATTTTTAAAAATAGGACCCCCAAAATTTAAAAACCCAGTACAAAAACAGGCATCTGAGATGAATACACACTTCTCACATGAAGAAATACAAATGGCAAATAAATACATAAAAAAATATTCATCGTCATTAGTCATTTGAGAAATGCAAATTAAAACAACACTGAAATTCCATCTCACCCCAGAAAGACTGGCTCTCATCAAGAAATCAACCAATAACAAATGCTGGAGGGGCTGTGGGGGAAATGGAACTCTTTTCCACTGTTGGTGAGATTGTAGTGCAGCCACTGTGGAAAGCAGTCTGGAGATTCCTCAGTAAACTAGGATTAGAGGTCCCATTCAACCTAGCTATTCCCCTCCTGGGTATTTTTCTTAAAAACTCATACCACAGCAATATATGTTAACCCATGTTTATAGCAGTGCAATTTGTCATGGCTAAATCTTGGAAACAACCCACATGCCCGTTCACTGAGGAATGGATGAAAAAGATGTGGTATTTTTTACAATGGAGCATTATTCAGGTATAAAGAAAGATAAACTAGAGGCTTTTATAGGTAAATGGATGCATCTAGAGACCATACTCATTATAAATAAAACAGATTCATATATGTAAACATCATATTTCCTCCCTAGTATAAGTACTTGAAAGAATAAATAAAATCTGAAAGGTACAATAGATATTGTCAAAGGGAAAAGAAACTGCTCAACTAGGAAAAAGAAACTGGAATGAAGGAGGGGAGAGGGAAAAGAAAGAAGGAAGAGGAAAATATGTATATGTATACACAGGATAGGTAGGATAATTGTACTACTAATATCAACTGGTTTATTGAAAGGAACAGATAATGCTTAATTGTTTCATCAATCTTGCATGCATATATCTGGTTATATGTATAATCAATTTGAAGATGACTTTATGTAATATAACAACCATTGTTAATGTCCTACCACCATATTTTGAAGTTCTATATCATTTTTATTGTTCTCTACGCTGTTTTGTTTATATATTTGTTTTTGTTATTTTGATTTTTTTAAATGAAAGACAAAATTTGTATGTATATATAAGGATAGCTGGAATAGGTGTATTGCTGATGTCTGTGGTTTACTGAAAGGAACAGTCATTGCTTAAAATTTACTTTTTTCTTGACCAATTTTGCAAACTTGAATCTGGTAATCAGAATAACTGATCTGAAAACAATATGCAATATAACAACCATTGTCGAACTCCTACCATCTTGTATGGTGAAGCTCTGTATCATTTCCAATGTTGTTTTTTTATTACTTGTTTCTGTCTTTGATTGTTTGATCAATCGTACGGTCTTATGTCTGGTGGACTGAGCAACTTCATTGAAGATAATGGTATGTAATTTAGCAACCATTGTTAATTCCTGTGTTAATTCCTGTCATTTTGTTTTGAGGTCATGTTTTTGTTGCTTTTGTGTTGTTTTGATTTTGACTTCATTGTTGTTTTATTAGTCTTTTTAATTTTTAAAATAAAAAATTTTTAAAACATTCCTATACTATAAAAGACATATTAATGAGTGCCAAAATTTATCAGATGCATGTGACAAATATAATACAGATTGTAGTACTTTTATTTTTTTCTTCTGTTCTAAATGCTTTGCTTCCTTATATCTCACCCTCCTCATTGTGGCATATATACATTTGAATATATGAATACAGAATAGCATATGTGTTTATAAATTCCTGAATACATATCATACATGGGCACACATTTTACATACCTGGTTTCATAATTAAATCGTTATACAATAGTCAAATGTTATAGCAAATTATAAGAAACCCACAAACATAACCCAATGCTTTCAAAGTCAAGGATTATCAAGAATAAATAAGTTTCTAGATCTATATTTTTGAGTCCTAACTCAGGAATATACACTTATATCTACATTATTGTTTAATTATCTATGCTGGCAATAATACAATGAAAGCAACAGGGAAAGCTTTGAAATGTGAATTTATATCAGTGTTTGGTCAGGTAAAGGTCTGGAATGTCTTTTTAAATCATGAACTTTTAGGCTACATGTGTAATCACTGAATATGATTATTCATATTCCATAAAATTTTTTCAGAAACAAGAAGTAAAAATGTAGACAATCTCAAGATATCTATCTGGGTTATATTTTCTATTGGCAACTTCAGTTTATTTCAAAAATACTTATGTTTGCCATATATTCTACTGTGAACACAGTGGTAATTGTGTAATTAGTTTCACTATTAGCAAAAAAGAAGTAGTTTTCATTTTGTTTTGCTTTTAATAAGCTAATAGTATACAATTCTATTATTTCTGAGCTTCTTTTTTATTTGTTACTGGGAATCAAACTCAGAACATTGCACTTGCCAGGCAGGCACTTGTGCCGCTGAGCTCAATCTCCAGCCCCTATTTTTTAACTTCTTTAGGACCAAATGATCTAGAATACTCCTATGTGGAGTGTGAATAAAATGTGTTGCAGAAGTAATAATAAGACAGAAAACACCTTTAATATTCAGCTTCTAACGTTAAAAAATATAATTTTCAATATCATATTGCCCTAGTTATTGATTTAAGAAAATATATATCAGTGATCTACTGCAGTCTTTAAATTGCATAGTCCTTTTAGCACCTGTTTAAATATATTTGTGTTTCCATTAAGGTACATCCACAATGTTGATGTCAAGGAGAGAAATTTTTTTGTAGAGAGAAAGAGTTTAAGACACAAGAAGCAACCACTGCCAGACACTTAAAAAGGGGAAAGAGAGTTATCAACACTAACCACAAGTCCACTGAAGATAGAAGTACTTGATATATTCAAATAAATTCTGTTAGTAAATTTCCTCCTCGTTTTCAAGAAAAGTTTATAGATTATGGAGGGAAGGCAAGTAATTAAAAATGATAATTCCTCTCTCAAATATTTATGCACAGAGGAACTGTAATAGATCAGTAAGTTGTCCTTCTGTGATGGAATGAGGAGGAGGATTGGAGTGCCTCAGATATGTTAAGCTAATTCCATCTTCTATGGAACTCACAGCCCAGGCAAGATAGAGTAGGAAATTATAATTCAAATCAAAGAAACACTGAAATGTGAAGGCCATGGGCTAAATGACAAGACCACAAATGTACATGTCTATTCCAGTATCCTGGTTAACATTAAGCTTATATAACCTAAACTCACAAAACAGTCAATATCCCCCAAGCCACGAGTTTTGAATTATGCATTAATGAACAGCTTTCCTTTCTCACATCTAACTTGACGACAGTCCTAAGAACATGTCCACTGTTTTAGGGTTCAGAATTACATATATGCCTTATGCTTAAAATGCACTGTTTTAAATAAACTCCATGTTGTAATTCATTATGATGCAAAATAGCATGAGCCATACAGTTTATACAAAACAAATTTCTTTCTCAAAGGTCTGCATTCTGACAAGTTTAAAATCAACGAATGGAAGACTTGGTGTCCAGGACAGTCCTGTTTCTTGGCTCAGAGATGATGTTTTCTCTCTTTGTCTTCACATGATGAGATGGGCAATGCAGCTGAGACTCTTTCATAAGAGTACTGATCCCATTCATGGAGGCACAGTCTTTCCAAAATTCTACAACTTCTGATTACCTCTCAAACTACTCCCCCCTCTAATACCATCACCTAACAAATATTTACACTATAGCACTTCAGAGCTTAATTACATGAACTAAAACAATTTCCAGACCTTACCTGTATAAACATAGAATTAGTTATTAGCACTATGTAACACCTTCTTTTTAAAGAGCCATAGCAATATCATAAAGCTCTGTAAAATTATTACAGTAAAATTTTTTTAAATATTGGTAATACTTTTAGAAAAGTCGTTAGTTGGTAGAGTTGCTACAACCCATACAGAGAGAATTGTAAGACACCAGTGGCTGAAAAGTGCCCAATAAAATTTCTGGAAATATGATTTCAGAACTAAGAGTTATCTATTTTGAATTCAAAATGTGTAGAAATAAGGGTAATATGACCATATCATATTGAATTTCATGCACATTGAACTTTCTAATTTCTATGCGTTCAAATAAATACAATTCAAAAATAGGATGTTTACATTATAACATATCCCTAAGGAAGGTTATGTGTAAAATTGGCCAACATGCTCCCAGTCCATGTGGAACTCACACCTTAGTGACACATAATTTGTAATCCATAAAAAGATGATGAGAAAACTATTTCTCATCTATCATGAACCCTTCAATACAATCAATTTACACAAGCGCATGTCTATATCAGGAAGTGGGAGACAGACTACCATCAGTGTGTGTTACAGAGATATCACCTGGCTGTCATCCGCCCTGTACAGTTAGTAAATGATAAGAGCTGATAAACCCACACCTCATAAACCCACACACCTGTAGTTCACAGAAAAGCGCAGCCTGAAAAACCAGAAATTTTTGAAGGACTTACATTTTTATGAAGTCTTTGGAATTCTGAGCTGAACTCTGACAAATGTAGGTACTACAATTATGTAATATTAATCTCAGTTTTTGAATTTCACATACGTACTTATAGCATAATTGACAAATTTGTTCATATCTAGTAAATATTACTGAAGGTTTTAGAGAAAAAATATAATAATATTACTAAGGACAAATTATTATGCCACATGAACATCCAATACATCATTTAAAAATAATATTTATTATTCTTTATTATCAACCTGTCTCAATTTTATTTTACTCAATATGATATGTGGAAGAACTATTTATGATATGTGTAGCCATAGCTATTTGGTTTTAGGGATTTTTTAATTTTTAATTTTTATTACTACATACTTGTAGTCCATAATGTTTACATTCATTGTGGGAAATTGGTACATGTACATAACATCTCAATTCTTTTTTCCCTTTCCCCTTACCCCCCTTTGACCAGCACCAGATTCATTTATTTATCATCCAAGTCTTTATAAAGTTAATTGTAGCATAAACATTATACAGTTTAAAGAATTAACAACCAGCCTAATAGGGAAAATATCATATAAAACACACAAGACAATTAAACTAAATCAAGATAAACTTTATTATCATATAATTCTATTTCATGCAATAACAAAATTTACTTTCTCTTGATAGACATTGAGCTGATTTCTGTGTTAAGAACAAGACTTCTTTGAATAATCTTGTATGCATATTTTATTAAACACATAATTCATAGCACAAGTTTTTCTTATTTCAGTGTTTATGCTATCATAGCAATTCTTCACAACTCTATTACTGATTATAATTTGGAAATATTTTTCAATTGAATGTCACCTAAGATTTGGAAAATTTATTATTTACAGTAATCAACTTTCAGAAACTTAGAGTGACTGTGTATGCATGCATGTGTTGTAGTGAATATTACTTTTCACTGAATTCCACTCTAGTATTTCATTCTTCCCTACACCAGAGTACTGGGTTCATTTAACTGTTTTTATAAGATACAAAGTAAAATGTTAGTGATCAGCCTTTCTTTTCTAATTTAGACATTTTAATATATACATTTATCTGTGAATAGCAGATGAGCTGAACTCCACAGATGTATTTTTATAGTATTACTAAATAGATAGTAGATTTCATTTACTCAGTTTGGACATTATAAATTACTGCCACTGTATCCTACTAGTGTAATAATAATAATAATGAATAACAATAACCACAGATTTTACATACATCATGGAAGATCAGAGATCTTTTATGCTAAATCCTTATCAGTTACAGGTTTGCAAGAGGCTTCTGATTTTAATTTTAAAGAAAAGAAGAAATCCATAAATACAATGGTATAAAGTTTCAAAACTGCATTGTAGGAGAGTAACAATAGTTGGTACATTGCATATTGTTGTCTTCAAAGGAGTTGCTCAGATTACAGGATATAGGTATGACAAATTCATCAGAGAATATGAGCATAACCCTTTCTTTTCAATCAACTAATAGAAATTTGTAGTATAACTACCTTACATATCTTGTGTGTGTATTTACTTATTTTCCTTTCTCCTTCTTTTCTCCTTTTCCCCATTCCAGTTTCTCTTTCCTTTTGAGCAGTTCATTCTCATTTCAGAGCATCTATTGTACATTTTGGGTCTTATTTACTGTTTCAGCTTCTTTTACTGGGGAGACCATACAACATTTACACATGTTGGACTGATTTATTTTACTTATTAGTATGGTCTCAAGTTGCATCCATTTCCCTATAAATGTCTCAAGTTTATCCTTCTTTATGGCTGAGTAATACTCCATTGTATATACTCCACTGTATAAATCTTTTTTTTATCCATTCCTCAGTGGATGGGCATTTGGGTTGTTTCCAAGATTTATCACAAAGCTATCACAAATTGTGCTGCTGTAAAGATGGATGCACATATATCACTGTGGTATAATGTTTTTAATTCTTCTGGGAAGATACCCAGAAAGGGAATAGCTGGGTCAAATGGGATCTCTAATCATAGGTTTTGAGGAATCTCCAAACTGATTTCTACAGTGATTTCACCACTCTACACTCACACCAGCAGTGGAGAAGGGTTCCTTTTTCCCAGAGCCCCACCAACATTTGTTTTGGTTGATTTCTTGATGGTAGCCATTCATTCTGGGGTGAGATGGAATCTCAGTGTTGTTTTAATTTGCACCTCTCTAATGATCAATGATTTCTTTTTTCTTTCATTTTTGAGACAGGGTTTTGCTTATGCAGTTAAGGTTGACCTTGAACTCACTTTGTAGCCCATGCTGGCCTTGAACTTGCAGTGACTCTCCTGCCTCAACCCCCCGAGTGCTGGGATTACAGGTGTGCACCACCATACCTTGCAGACCAATGATGTTGAACGTTTTTCCATATATTTATTTGCTATTTGTATTTCTTCATCTGAGAAGTTTTTATTCATCTCAGATGCCCATTTTTGCACTGGGTCTTTGAATTTGGGGGGATCTGATTTTTCCATGAATTCCATGGATTTTTTAAAACACAAAAATATTTTATTTTTGTTCTAACAATTTTATAATTTCCACTTTGATTACATGGCTGACCCTGTCATAGTTTAGAAAGACTTTTTTTTCCAAAAAGTAGACACTTCCAGGTAGGCTATTTTTATGAATTTATAACTTTTTAGCATTTTGGTCCTAGACTATATTTTGATCTTTTCAATAATTTTTAACATCTTCAAATTTGCTTCATAACCTCAGATATAATATTTAACTTTAACATTTTGCTGTCTCTATTTTTAAAATAATGTACAATCTAAATTTTATTGTGTGGTATCCTATAATATCTATTATTTAAAGATTGTTAAATGTGCTATTGTTTTTATTCTAACTCCGTAAAGATTTTTATCTCATTCAGTAGTACCTCTGAAAGAAGTGTTAGAAATCTCTACGTATAATAGTCTAGGATTCCTTGTGCTTTCCACATTTGGGGATCACGTTTTTGCTGTGGTATTAGATAAATAAATCCTATAATTTTTATGTCATTTTTAAAGTTTTGATTTTGAAACAACTTTTTATCTTTAATAATGTAATTTGCCTTCAATTACTTGTTTACATAAGCATATAAATGTTATCTTGAAGATTATTACATTTTTGTATTTTATTGCCCTTTTAAAATATTCTTTGGGGCTGGGTGTGTGACTCAGTGGGAGGGTTCTTGACTAGCATGTGCAAGACCCTGGGTTCAGTCCCCAGAACAGACAAAAAAATAAAAAAATATTTTAAAAATAAATGAAGAAAACATTTTTTCATATTCTATGTTACAGAATTAAACAAGATTTATTTTTAGTATATTTATATGTCTGGCTCAGTTTCTTTTTTTCTCTTTTCTTAGTATGTTTCTCTAATTGCTTTTTATCATTTTAATCCTTTATATCAAATGTTTATGTAAATAACAGTGCTTCTTATTTTTTGTGTACTAGTTTTCATAGAAATATAGATATTTATAGTTAATGATCAAAAGCAATCAATTTACTTTTCTCCAAACCACTAAAAATGAACTTACAGCATGTCAATGTTCATGTATTTCTACTAATTTGAATGTTATCTATACTCATAAATGTTACTGTGTCTCTGGAACTATATTATTATTTTATATAACTAAATTGCTATTGCTTATGTTTCTCCTCATTCTTCTTCAAGAAACATCTCTTTTGTGTTAATATGTAATAATTTTTTATAATTTAATTTAATGAGAGGTCATTTTCATTAAACATTTTGCTTTTGCTTCTTTAAAAGCCCTTCATTTTTTTATTTAAAATTTTTTGTGTATGTAAAATTTTACATTGAGAGTTTTACTTTGAATATGTATGAACTATCAATCTGTGCTTTTGACATTGCTTTTGAGAAATGAGGTTTTACTTCAAGAGCCGAATCTCTTTTAGAGATGTCTGCCTCACTTTCTGTGTTCTCTCCGGCTTCCTGCCTGTTGTTCTGGGTATTCTGCAGCTCTCAGTGGTGTCTCTACAGTCACATAGATTTGCATTCATTCTGCCGGGTATTCTTCAAGTATCTTGAATCCACAGAAGAAATCTGAAAAAAATTAATCTGTTTTTAAACGTTTTGTATTTTCTACTTTTTTAACCTCGTGGAACTACAATAAATCTTTTTTAGAACATATACAATATTTTCTTTAATGCAACATTTTTATACTGTGTTCCCTCTTATTCTGTCTATGCTATATTAAGGATAAGTAATTCTAACATTTTCCCCAATTTTTGCTTATTCTAATCTTATTTATTTGTTCTTCAAGACAATTTAAAATGGACTTTTGTCACTGTTTTCACTTTATCGATTAAACAGGTTGCTTTTTGTCCAAGCTGGTTGTAAGTGACAGAGTTGGACCAGGAACCCATGACTTCTTTCAACCTATGATCATTTTTTTTTATTTTAAAAATAATAGGAGGAAAACATTAACAGACAGACAACATTTTACAATATAGCAAAAGAACAGTACAGACAATACAGAGTTACAAACAAAGTGATAGGAAATTAACAATGCTTCTTGTATTACATACTGATATCTTCAAAGTGGTTTCTCATGAAAACAGATAGAGACATGCAATATTGATCAATCAAGGACTCATTGACAGTTTCAGCAAAGAAATAGAAGACAGTAGAACAACTATGTTAACTATCCTGTATATACATACATACAAAATTTCTCCTTCTTTCCTTACTCTTTTCCCCCATCCCAGTTGCCCTTTCTCCTTGAGTATTTTCCTATCATTTCACAATGTCTATCATACCTCCTAGTTTAAATTAACTCTTTCAGGTTTTACACTAGTGCGACAAAGCAGTGCTTGCACATGCAGGTCTGATTTATTTCACTTATGAGTATGGTCTCTAGTTGTGACCATTTACCTATAAAGGCTTCGTGTTTATCTTTCTTTATAGCTGGGTAATACTCCGTTATATAAAAGTACCACAATTTTCTTATCCAGTCCTTGGTGAATGAACATTTGAGTTGCTTTCACAATTTAGCAATTCCAAATTGTGCTGCTATGAACATAGGTGCACATATACCACTGTGATATGATGTTTTTAGATCTTCTGGGAAAATACCCAGCAGGGGGATAGCTGGGTTGAATGGGACCTCTAGACCTAGTTTTCTGAGGAATCTCCAAACTGATTTCCACAGTGGTTTCACCAGTCTGCATTCCCACCAGCAGTGGAGAAGGGTTCCTATTTCTCCACAGCCTCACCAGCATTTGTTATTGGTTGATTTCTTAATGCTAGCCATTCTTACTGGGGTAAGGTGGAATCTCAGTGTTGTTTTAATTTGCATTTCTCGAATGACTGATGATGTTGAACATTTTCTCATGTATTTATTTGCCATTTGTATTTCATTATCTGAGAAGTGTGTATTCATCTCAGCTGCCCATGTTTGGATCGGGTCTTTGAATTTGGGGGGGCTGATATTTTTTAATTCTCTATATGTTCTAGATAAAAGCCTTTTGTATGATCTTAAGCATTGTGGTGTATTTCTTTGTCTTTTTGAAGCTTTAAAAGTTGCACAAAAGTCATTTTTTCATTAAATGATACTTTGAATAAGTCTAGCTAATTGCATGAAAAAAATTCATCAGGAAGGTTAGATTCTAAAGTTATTGCTTCAAACCTATTCACAAGTAAAATTCCATAACAATATTTTTATAAAGTCAGAACAGATACACAAAGATTTTATAAATGCATGCCTTTACTTTTAATAAATTATTTTGGATATACTAAACTCTATTGGCGCATGTTTTCACAAGTGACAAAGTACGCAAATGGAAAGTAATTCATGCACTTAAGCAAAATGTGTTTAACATTAAATTTAGGGAAAAAGTAAAGAAACAGTAATATTCTCCTGAGTTTGCTATTTAAGAAGCATAACAGTCGCTTTATACTTACAGTGCCAAGAAACAGAGTTAAAAACCAATGACTAATTTCAGTACATTTATCAAAACTGATCCTCATCTTTTCACAGTTATCTATAACTCTAAACATAGACATAAACTCTTTAATGTTGCCCAGAATCATATAGTTACATTTCAGAATTTAAAGAATGTTTTATCCGTCAAAATACTAGCTATGGTAATGAGCAAACTATAATTACTCTACATTCTCTTAAAGACTCAACTTACCCATGATCTTCAACACCGCAAGTTCTTCATGACTAAAAAGACAAGTCCAGGCTGTCCGGTGCACAAAGTACCTGAGAAAGAGAGTGGCAAGAGAGGAAGAGGCACTGACTGCACTGATGGTCATCAGTAGCATGTGAACATGAGCGGCAGCAGACTGACCAAGTTTAAATGTGCACTGATTTCCCACCAAACAACAGGAGACGACTCTGCCAATGGGTTACTGTCTCCTTTTAGAGTTTTCTTTGTAAACATAATGACATAGTCAATAGAACTCCCCAACTAGATTTAGCGTCTGGACCAAAAGTGATAGGCTCTAAAATCTGAGCTGGTTTGTAATGTCTGACAGAAATCGTAAAAGTGCTATACACAATGAAAAGCCACCTGGGCATCTTCAGGTTTATACTCTTATTTTTTAGCAAATATGGAATACAGCCTCTGAGAAATGAGAAGGGCCAAAATGATAATTCTCAGAATATGTCTTTATCTTAATGTGTCTTCTATCCATGGCACACTTCACGTTCTCTGTATTTGTGAATTTTGTTATTTCACTAGCTCTAGTGGTAGTGTGAAAGATATCTACAAGCTCAGGGGTTTAACACAAGAACGACATTTCAGCCAACAGAGTTTCTTACTTACATATTATATTTGAAACTAAACTAAGTTTAAATTTGGTTTATAAATGCTTTGTCATTTTTAAATTTTGCTCAGGCTCTAAACTTCAATTACATAAAGCAACACAAATGTATATTCATTCTCTTTACTGATTATTTCCCCTGAATATTATGTGCATGATATTTCTGACTTCTTTAAAACTTGGTTTAAAAACTGAGCTCGGGGAAAGTGTGGTGCCAGAAGCCTGGAATCGCAATTACTCAGGAGGCTGAGGTAAGAGGGTAGGAAATTCAAGTCCCACCATGGAAAATTAAAAATAAATAAAATAAAGTAAAATAGTAAAATAAACATTCTAAGATGTACCTCAGTGGTCAAGCACCACTGAGTCTGATCTATAGTATCATAAAGAAGAAAATGATGTTTTATAGAAATGTCCATAATTATTTTAGCAGAATTTCATGAAAATTTATATTTACTCTTATGATTTTTTTAATCCTTAGCTTGAGTAAAAAGGAATGTTGTGATCATTATCTATATCTAAAGGGCACCAATATATTGGAGATTTTCAAAAAATGGGTAATGCAAGTTACAAACAGAACTAGTCATCAAACTGGTCAAAATTTTAAAAAATTAAAAGTATGATTATTTAATTAAAGACAGTAGTATTTTTGAATTTTGATTTAAGAAAAATATTTGGTTACATTGGTGCTGTCAGTACTCTGAGTTTATAACCGTGTGCAAAGCCGGATTACACAGACGAAACCAATCACTGTCAGCACTCAGTCAGATGACCGGAGAGCTAAGGTGGCTGAACCACTTGTTAAAAGAACTAATTCGTGTGCATTGACCCAGCTGTACTCTGCGAGATTTACTGTTTCCATTTTCCCATGACCTAGTGTTCAGACCACCTGATTTAGGACTCTGTAAGTTTGACCAAACCGAGCTAATAATGAAAGCTCTGAACACATTGCCACTTGGGGTCCATGGTCCAACATTCTGTCTCTGATGTAGCCTGTAGCACAGCCTTTGGCATTAGAAGAGTGTAAAGCACACTGCTGCAGATGGCACAGCCTTAATCAAAACTTTCAGGGGGCCTGCACTGTAACTCTTTCTCTGCAAAATTTTACAAACTCCATACTGCAGCTTTTCTACCATTGAGCCCTCTACTACTGCAGACTTTGTAGATCTGTTGTGCCAGGAAGGACGGCTGATTATACTGTGGCTATGCCTTGCGCAGAGTTCCTTTGTTCTCCAGGCCCCACTCAAAACTGGAAGCATGCTGTGCTGATATTCTTAAGAATATATGAACTTCAGGGCTGGGGATTTAGCTCAGCGGCAAAAGCGCCTGCCTGGCGAACGCAAGGTCGTGAGTTCGGTTCCCGGTACCGGAGGGGAAAAAAAAAAAAAAAAAAAAAAGGATATATGATCTTCATAATCCAAGGAAAGCTACCAGGCACTATGCTTCCCTCTTTTTGCTGAGGCATGGCAGCTAAACAAATGTGTCTTTTTATTTCAAAGGCAGTATCCAAAAATCTTCATTCAAAAATTTGCAGTGGTCAATATATGAATATTCAGTTTCTCTCTTACCTTCTTCGTCTTCTCTAGACCTTTTTGTACTATGACTTTGCTTGCCCTTTTCAACTGCACATTTCTTCAGAAGTGCCATCCTCATTCCCTTGCATGTTTTATTGGCAGAGCAATGATAACGACGTGGATCAATATAGAATTCTTCTTTGCCATACTAATCATCTAAAGCCAACTTTGTTTGCAGGAAACATTTGAAATAAAATTAAGCAGATAATAAAGAAGTGAAAGAAATGTGTGTGGAAGCAAAATTGGAGCATCTATATTTTAAATTGTCTAAGTATGAAACTTTGAGGTAGACATACCTGAAAGGTAAAGTGTAGGCAAATGATATAAGAATGGAAGTTAACATTATCATTGACACAGAAGCTGATTATATGGTGTCCTACCAGCATTATGACAATTCTGCAACTGCTGATAATCACCAACTTATGAACAATCTATACCTGAATTTTAACAGCTAGTGAAATTAGCTGGGTCTGGTTGTGCATGCCTACAAGTCCAGCTATTCAGATAGCTGAGACAGAAGAATTGCAAATTGACAGTCAGTCTAGGCAACTGGTGAGGCCCTGTCCAAAAATAAAAATATTAAAAAGTAGTGACACAATTTATAATTTTATATTTATCACAATTATAGAATAGGTAAACAGGCTAGAATTTAAAGAACAAATTTATTTTAAGGGTATTTTAAATTATAAATCTTAGAAAAACTAGTGAACACCATTAAATTTTATTTAAAAAAATTAAAATAAGCACTTATTTACAAAAATCTCTGTTCAGTTTCTATGATTTTCCAAGTGTTCCAAGTTCCTAGAGTAAGGCTTCCTATTTTGGAATTTCTTCAAACATATTAGCTTCAAACAAGAGGTATTTATTTTGTCAAAATTCTGGAAGCCAGAGGTCACAAATTAAAATGTCAGTACGGCCACACTCTCTCTGCAGGCTCTGTTTGAGAATATGACATGGAAGATCTAAAAAGTTTACTTGAGCCACACTTTCATGTCACAGTAAAAGCACTACACTCGTTTTAAACTAGAAGATCTTGAGGTAACATCAAAGTTCTTTCAACAACAATTTAAGTTAGAGAATAGCTCCCGAGGGAAACAAAAAATAAATTGCAGTTTTCCAAAGAAACTACTATGCTTAGTATTGAAGAAACTGTCTCCTGGCCTCCAGATTATTTTTCAAATTAATATTAACTCTGTGCTAGTGAAAAATTATGTTTTTAATAATCAGAAAATTTTATTCCTCTAAGTAATCCCAATTTCTACACAGGACAAGATAGATTTGGTGATCTTACAATGAACATCTTCTTTCAAAAAGCAATCCTTTATAACTTCTCTGTTTATTTCCACAAATATCTCTTAATAGATTTTAAAAATAAAGGCAGATGGCAAGTTAATTAAGAATAGTATAGGAATAAGTAATTATTCACAATGTCTGCCCTACAGTGACCTACCCTGGTCCAGTTGTGTCCACCAAGAATAAATCGACAGCAGATGAAATCATGCCAACTAAGAGTTTTTTGGTTCTTTCTAAAGGATCCCAATGCAAAGAGATATGTCTCCTAGAATTACTGGAAAATAAAATGATACCTTAAGAGCATTTTGTGCCCAGTACTTTAAAAATAAAGTTGCTAGTCTCATATTATTAGCTCTCAATACGCTACATAAGGAAAAGCAAGAGCAGCAGTATTATAATTAATGAATATGTGTGCATATGTTAGTTTTCTATTGCTGCTGTAATATGCTATATACTTCCATATTTTGTGACTTAAAACAGTAGGTTTTTATTTTGTTGAAATTCTGGAGACCACAGGTTAAGTATCAAGGTGCCAGCAAGGCCACATGCCCGCTGTGGGCTCCAGGGGAGAGTCCACGCCTTGTCTTTTCCACTCTCTAGTGGCTGTCAGCTCTCTCTGGTTTGTGGCTTTATCTGTCCAGTCTCTGTTCCTATCTCATATCACCTTGTTCTCTGTCAGTCCAATGCCCCTTGGCATTTCTCTGACAGCAGTTGTTAAAACTTTGAGGACTCCCTGCAATATCCTAAAATGAGTTCTCTCTTATTGCAAGAACTTTAAGTGAAACACATTTTCAATGTTCTTTTTTCACATAAGGCAGTATTTACTACAGCTAGGGGTTAGGACCTGATGTCTTTGAGGATCAATTTTCAGTCCACTTATCACAATAGTAAAATATAAAATAGAAATAATGGAGTAGGTACAAAGATCAGAATCTTGACTAATGTTTCAAGGCAAATGTAAATAAAGTCAAATTTAACATTTTATGAATGATTATTCTCTTTATGTCAAAAAATTATATTTTGCATAAATTGTGTCATTCATACTCAAGAAAATGTATGAAATAGATGTGGCTATCCTTGTGAGGCACATGAAGACAGAGAGTAGTGAGCAATTCATAGTTAATTCATGGTTGCATAATAGTCATACTGTCAGGATTCACACTCTTGTCTGTTGGACATCAGAGACTTTGCCTTAATTATGGGTTTCAACTCTTTCATTTAGAGAACTTCTTATTTAATTCTTTTTAACATATTCCTTAGCAGTTTGCCTAGCTAAATTTTATCCATGTAGACATTCTTTTATACATATGTGTGTGTGCATACTTTGTAAATTGGAGCATTCTGTAGTCAATGTATGTATCATTTATTTACATCTACAAAACAGTTTAAATTTTGGTCAATGCAATTATCACCCCATAACCACTTGAAAAGGGCTATCTCTTTTCTCTACAAATAAGAGTTCCCTCTCTGTTATTGCTTCTTATACAGGCACATTCAGATTCCATTCAAGCCTGACTGTGATAACAAATTTAACCATTTTAGAGTAAAATCAAATTTTAAGCAAAAACAACAAAAGCATCCTGCCTATTCAGAATGAACCCCATCTTTGCTGCTCTGCAAGCTATTTCTATAAGGTCAAATCCATGAAACCATACATGCTTTAAACTTACAAAATACTAAGTAAATTAAAAGGAAAACTATGTGCAGAAAATGGGAATTGGTGTAGTTTTGATTGGAAATACAATGTCATCATGTGCCTTTGGCATTGATTGTGGGCCAATCTAAGTGATAGAGTGTTTGTTAATATGAAAGCCATACTGTTCTGGTGTATTTATTTATATTATCACATTAAAATTCAACTTATTCATTGTGCCTGTTATTATAGTCAAAGAGAAAGGAGTCATGCTTTACAAGGGCACTCTAGGAAAAATGACAGGTTTGCAATGTTTAATTATTGATCCTTTACACTTATGTGTGGCTAGCTCAGTGATGCCCATTATATGTCCTATGCTAGTCACAGTCCTTGTGACCCAGAATCTCTAAGGGACTTTTTTCCATAACATAATCCTTTTTAAACTAGGTTACCATTGCGTCATATGAGAGGACAGTCAGTGCATTCCCAATGGCTATTGTTGAGCTTGACTCTGAGGACGTTCAGAATAATAAAGTTTATTTTGTAACACATTTGCCTAAAGTTATTCAATGGTACTAACAACACATAGGATAAAGTTGGACTCCGTTAGTTGTTAGGCGAAGTCCCTCCGCATCCAGCCAAATTTCCCACCCATTCTCTCCTGCTGCTCTTCACAGGCTCACTCCACAGGTTCTACAGGAGAACCCATTCCTTGTCTTTTCCATCTAGTGACTGTCGCCTCTCACTGGTTCGTGGCTCCATCTCTCCAATCTCTTGTTTCTATCTTCATATCATGGAACTTACTCTTCCCTTTTCCAGATTCTGCTGCATATATTTCTGCCTGAACTGAACACAGTTCTACCTTTTGGCGGACTTAAAGTCAATTAACTGACTGAGGTGATGAAAACAAATGAAATAAATTTATACTCCTTTGTATAACATAATGACTTGGGATACTTTTCAGTTTTCAGTGCATAAAATGATCCACAAAGAATTTTAGAACTTGTACTCTAGAGATTTTTTGAAATTTTGAAATTAAAATAAAAGTTGAGCAATCATTTGCTAAGTACAATAATAGCAAATAAAGCTCACACCACTACCTCTGCCTTGTTAAAGCCTACATTATAATGGATTCCTTGTTATCTTTTTGTTTTGTTGCTAATACTGAAAAAATATTAGCTTGCAGAATAAAATAACAATCAAATTATTAAAATGATTGTACCATGACCCATATACTTTACCCACCCTATAAGACCTAACTTAATTCAGTTTTCAAAGAGGAGAGTGCTGGGGATATAGCTCAACATCAAAATCACCGGCCTTGCAAGCACAAGCTCCCGAGCTCAATTCTTTGTACCAGAAAAACAAAACAAAACAAAAAAAAAGATGAGACCAACAAATTCTAGATTTGATCTTAAAAATCTCTCAAAATGAAAAAGTAAAACAAAATCATAAAATTTAGAACATTGCAAAAGTCAGCTGGTAGCAAATAGGATTAACATTAATATCTATTATGAATGTGTCATAAGTCCCCTTAAATGAATAAATACATGTAAAACTCAAGTTATTGAAATTAATACAATGTGAAAAAATCTCTCATATTAATAATCAAAAAGATATATTTTAAAATATTTATTTTGCATATTTGTATCAATCAATGAGAAAAACTTGTTTAAAATTCATATAACATTGAAGCAAGTGCAATAAAAACATTTATCCTCTACTGATTACAGTAACTTTGTTAGTTTTCATATTATAACATACTGTATTTATTAATAACAATCTAGAATACATGGAGTATCAAAACTTTAGTGTGAAATTTGCATCATCCATAATACAAATGTCCACTTACACTTTCACTTAATTTTGGGGATAGCATTCCTAAAAGGTCATTTACTAATGCAGACCTTCAGTAGTAGAATGGAGGTTTCCCTTCACTCAGAAACTGTACCAATACTATATTTTCTCTTAATGTATAATTAATTTGATAACTATAGAATGACTGTGTTAAATATCAATTATTTAATAGTTTGAAAGATTAATCATGCTTTAATATAATTGCTAGCCTTTAACACTACTTCTGTGAATGACTGAAGTCTTTCTTGGCATTTTTTTCACTTTATAGTTGTTGATTAAAAGGAACTTTTTACATTACGGAAAGATTTTTCAGGGACAAATTTGAAAATATTTTCCAAGTCTGTGATTTTCCTTTCTGTTTTGTTACTCATTATTGTTTGATTTTGTAGTTGTTGGTGGTGTTATTTAAATTTTATTAAAGCAGTGAAACTATAAGTTTTGTGTTTTCCAGTCTTGTTACCTGATTTAGGAAATTCCACCAAAGACTATATAAATTGCCAGTTTTCTTTTCTTCTAAGACATTTTTATTTCATAGATACTCTATTTAAATATATAATCAGATTAGAACTTATATAAGGAATGAATACAGCTATTTTTTAGATTCTGGTTTATCAAATTAGTAAATCAAATTTGCATATTTTTATAAGACAATATAGTAATACTTAAAAATACATAAACTTGTATAGCTTTTATTACAGTAATTTATTTTAAAGAAAATATATTCAAAGCAAGAGAAAACTGTAAGGCTGTGTAATAACTGCAGAAACACTAAGAATCTATTTTATGGAAACAACTGTATAAAGATATGTTCTTATAAAATTACATAAAAGCTACTTAAAAAGTTAAGGCATATTGTACATATTTTGCAAGAAATTAAGTCCTCAGAAGTTAGCAGCATTCATGATAGTAACCTCTAGTATATATTATGATTTTAATAATGAAATCCACATATATCGGACATCTTAGGGTTAAAATGAGCAACTAACCAAGAAAAAAGTACCGAGAAGGACAAGAGACAGGCATACAGGAAGACAAGAAAGAAGAAAGGGGAGAGAAAAGTCAAACAAGTAAAAACAAAGAGGAAAATAACAAATCAACAAATCAACAAACTACATTTCTGTATAATGCGTAGAAAAATAAAAGAAAAATAATAATTCTTTCTAGACTTATGCTACATGGGTGAGGTATTCTACACTTCACAGTTTACTGAAGTGTTATTTTATTTTTATGTTAATGATTAAAGAAGTAAAATGGGCCTGTGCTTTCCAATCAGCTTGCAGACGGCTGGGGTTTTCTCAGTCATTTCGAGTGTCTACCTTTCATCTTCCTTTGTGCTGCACCCTGCCTCTGCTGAGCTCCTTCCAGACAGTCTCGAAGGGAGCTGGAGCAAGAACGGTTTCTGGACGGAACAATAACTGCAGTTGAGCCCGGCACATTCCATGGATTGTTTGTTTTTTTCTTAATACAAGACGCCAACTTTGTACACACTTCCCCGTGTGCCTTACATGCAAGCTTGCCTGGAGGAAAGAGAACCACTGCTGCCACGCTTTGTGAGCCCTGGCAATGAGCACGGCTCGTGGTTCTCATAACCGGAAGTCACACTGTGCGGCCGCGTACGGGACGGTGCCCAGGAGCTTCGCAGGTGTGAGGTTGCGCTGGAGCTCACAGTTTGGCTCCAAAAAGAGGAATCACTATGCTTTAAGATTAGGGCTGTGTATGCCGCACACAGTAGAGAACGAGCCAATTATAGGTCGCTTCCCTCCATCATAATTGATATGTGTGGTTTAGCGCGTAAATTACTTTGATAATTATGGCTCCCTTCTTTATCTCCTTAGGTCTTTCATTTTTATTCCAATGAAATTTCATACTAATTGCATAATCACGAAATCTTACTGGATTGTAGTCATTGGTTCCTTGCCAAGTACCGCCTTCCATTCAGCTGACCTCCAATAGTACCTTGAGCACGGACTCTTTTATTACATACACTTAGCTCTCAGAACCTAAAATAGCCTGATGTGCAATATATCCCCAATAAGCTTGTCACTTCAAATAATTTGCATCTGATTTTACAGTTTTCAATTTAGTTGTGATTGAGGGAATGATGACTAGCGTGATGTTTATAAATCCAGACACTGATGCCAATAGCTATAATATTTTACTGCCATCCTCACCACACACAAAAGATTACATAAAATGAACACATTATAAGGAGAGAGATTTTCTTCATTTTTCTCAAGTTTTAAGGGCCACTTTAAAATTGGTTACTTTGTAATATTTTTCCTTAATTTAACAAATTTCTCAATTTAATCCCCATACCCCACTAAACAGTTACCAATTAATCCCAATTTGCCACCAAGCAATTACAATTAATCGCTAGTTACACCAAACAATTACCTTTTTTAGAAAGTGGAAACTACTACACAGGAGAGAAAGAAAAACAGCAAACTACTATTCAAAGGAGAAAAAAGTTCTGCTGTCTTTTTTACAGTTGCACTCTTCCTGCCTGCTAGAAACAATCAAGTATCATTGTGAGAGATGCATTTTTTATGTTTGAATTTTGTTGTACTTTTTATTTTCCTAAATTACATCTTAACACACACACACACACACACGCACGCACGCACACACACATGGGCATTCACACTCCCACGCTTACCTTAGTGGCATTCTTTTTTTAAATCACATGTGCTAAGACTAAACTAGTAAATGCATGCTGATATTTCCATTTTTATTTTTAAGCTGTTAACGCTGCAGTCAGTCGTGCCAACTTTGCCAATCATATTTGCCAAGTTAGAAAATAAACGGTAATATGTCAGGGAGCATCCTTCACCACTGACAATGCTTTCTGTAAATCCCAAAGTAGTCACGGGGAGATGAATTCCACCAAGGCTCAGCGCACACTATCACCACGAGAAGTCACTCTGAGTAGAGGAGTCGGGGTTTCTAGACCGTGGAAACGGCTTGCTGGCTCCGCTTTGCACAGCTCCGCAGAAGAACCTTCTGGTAGTGCTTCACTCCGCTTTCCACCGAGCACGAACACCGAGCGCTAAGCCTCAAAAACACGTTGGACACTGTTGGAGACAGGGATGAAACCATATCCTCCCTCCGAAGGAGCTCACAGCCTGGAGCGCAGGAGCTCTGCACAGGACCAATTATGGAGCCTTGCTTTGCTGAGTACTTCTTGTTTTTCTTTTTTTTCTGGTACGGGGAATCGAACTCACGACTTTGTGCTTGCCAGGCAGGCGCTGTGCCGCTGAGCTAAATCCCCAACCCCTTTGCTGAGTACTTGTGAGCTATGAAGACAGGACAGCCTCAAAAGGAAGGTCTCCCTCTTCTCCTTCTCTGTCCAGCCAGTCTGGAAAGTTTATTCCCTGACCTACTGCCGCTCAAAAGTACATGATCAGACCACGATGTTTCGACTGCTCTACCCCACACCTAGAGGGTGAGATGCCACAGAGACAAACGGAAATCCAAATCAGCAGGCTGTGCCGGATGCCCCCAGCAGTTTATTTCCATTAAGACATACTCTCTTTGTCCCATCATGCTTACCACTCTGCATTACTTCCATCAAACTAACGATAAAATGCACAGTTTGGGGAATCTAGGTCTTCAATTTTTAAGACTCTTATTCCTGTAAAAGTTTGATCAAATGAGGTTCATATGCTTTTTTGTTGTTAGTCTAACTTTTGCTATAAAAGTGTCACTCATCAACCTTGTAATGGGCAAGGAAGAGGTATTATGTTTTCTCCCCTACATAGGAAAAATATACTAGGTCATAGGATATTATCTGCCAAGTGCTGTAACATAAGTCAAGTATTTAATACATTTTTGGAAGGTCCATCTGGAAAGATGTCAAGACTAAAGCACAAGCAAGCTAAATCTTAAAAGGTGTTAGAAGATTTAACTAGCTACAAGTGAGGGAAGGAAAATTCTAAAGAAAGGATGTAGAATAGACAGCAAGAAAAGCCTGGGAGAACAGAACAAATTTGCGAAACAGTTAGCTGGAATCTGTATCAAGAATAAACTTGCATTAAAATTGGACATAAGTCTTTAGGCAAAAAGATCTGATGAAGGACGAAGTAGCGAGCAACATACTAGAATTTATTTTCATAATGATTATGCTGAAGTAAGAAATACATAGATAAGACAGCTTCATGGAAACCTAATACTCTGTCTAGCTCACATTTGTCGACCATGTAATTGCTGTGTTAATGAATGGATGGAAGATGTGGTTGTAAAAGTATATATAGTATATACATAGTATAAAGACATAAAAACTAGACTTAGAGCGGCTATGGGAATTATTTCTAAGTTTCTGGTTTGTGCAGTTATGTTGATTGAGGCACTCTATGCTGAACTCAATAAATTAGTCTAAAAACTGGTACTCAGAGGTAGATAATTTTTATTTGAGATGTATGTGCTACATAAAAGTGTTTAAGTATGTGATGTGTTATTTCACTTTCCAGTGCTAGAACAAATAACTGAGACGACTGACTTACTGAGAGAAAAGGTGTATTTCAGTTTAGAATTGTGGAGGCCCAGTCCATGAATTATTGGTGCAGCTTCCTTTGGGCCTGTGGAAAAATAGTACATCACAGTGGAAATCTCTGATAAAGCAAAAAATCTCATGGGTGGAAATTGGGGGAGGGTGCTGGAATCACACAATATCATTTAATGGAGTGGACCTAACGACCTAAATTCCTCTCAGTACACTCCAGCTGTTAAAGTATCTTCAGCATGCTAATGGTGCCTCCCTGGTTACCAAACTCTCAACAAATGGCCTTTGGGACATTTAAGATCTAAGTATAGCACATGGCTCTCACAGAAAGGACTAAATTCAAATTGCAGATGTGATAAACATCTGAGCAACTACTTTAAAGATAACAATATGCAATATAATAACCATTGTTAATTTCCTATCATATTTTGAAATTCTGTATCATTTCTATTGTTTTTCTCTGTAAAATGAAAAAAAAATCATCATTTAGAAAGTAAATATTTGCCATCTTGGATGTAGAGAACATTGCTCAGAGAATAGCTAATATATCTACAGAAAGAGCCTCAGTATAGAACTTTCGATATAACAATACTTAAATGGATGCAGAATGTTATAGCTCCAAAGATTCCCCAATTTCCAGTGCAAAAAGAAACCATAACATATGAGAAAAGCAGAGAATAATGCAGAGAAACACAAGAAAAGATACTCCTGCAGTAACGAGGATTGCTTGAAATACCATGTAGCTAAGAATTAGAGATTAATTCAATACATCCCTGTCACAGAATCTTTACAATGAATATGGATTCTTTATTCATGAGACAAGATGGGAGAAAGCAAGAATGGGCTTCTGTAAGGGAAGTTTTGGCGTGCAGGTGGTAGCGAAGAGCAAAAAACGTACTTGTGCATTTTCTGTTTGAAGTTTGAGGTAAAACCACTTGCTGAGAGGGAGATAGGTTAGGTGGAGGCATATAGCAGAGCTGGGACTGGTAAGGAAAATGAGGGGGACGCATGGAGGGAGCCCTGGTGAGCTGCAAGGAATCAGACGGGGTTAGACAGAAAGCACAGTGACATGAGGGTGACTCCAAAAGATTATGCCGTCTAATAATAATTAGATTTTCTATAAGTGCTCATTTTTTAAAATAACCTATAAATATTTAAGTTTGTCCCAGAGTTATGGTGCAAACTTGATTTACTAGAGTCAAATGTACTGATCACAATTTTTAAAACATAAAGATTTTTTTAAAATATACTTTCATAAACGTGAATATACCTAGAAAAGAGCATTGCCTGGATCATTGAGGTGATATAATGGGAGGTTAAATGGTTATTCTACCTTTTCCAAGAGATCATGGTGCCATTTTTTATATTTTACAAAACTCCCCTGCATTATGACTATATGACCTTGCAATTAATTATTTGCCAAATCATTGAATAGTTGCAACCATGAAATGGCTGTGAAACAAAATAATAATTATTGTTTGGGATCCAATAATACAAAAAATTATTTGACTGAGATTATTTTATATTGCCTTAGCTGCTTCCATAAATTGGCACTTTCTACTAATGCCTGAGTGGGAGTGATAATTTAGGGACTCAAGAACACTCAATATATGGACATATATTTCTATAACTTAATGAAATCTTATTCAGAAGAAGTCTATTCACTACTCTCCTTAAAATGCAGAGACTAAGAAGACCAAATTTTGAGGTCACCCATACTGGCTTTTATGTTTCATGGAACAGGCAACCAACCTTTTTATGTGCTTTGATGACTTGAAAAGGAGGATACGGCTTCTGCTGTGGACACTGGTTACTGCTTGTTGCCTTCTGGCTACCTGGCCATGTCATGGACTGTTTTGCCTCTGCAGTGCCCCTGTGCTCTGCCACCCTGCCTTGGAGCAAGACAGCAATGCACTGAAACTTCTACAAACTGTGAGCTGAAATAACACTTTCCTCCTTTAAAAAAGAAAGAAAGAAAGAAAGAAGAAAGAAAAAAGAAGAAAGAAAGAAAGAAAGAAAGAAAGAAAGAAAGAAAGAAAGAAAGAAAGAAAGAAAGAAAGAGGGAAAAGAAAGAAAGAAAGGAGTGATAGAGTGATACTGGGAAAAAATAGAAAGATTTTTAAATTATTGTAAGTGGCTCACCCTAAATATATCTTTGCATTTGCTGTATAACATTAGGTAGAAGAAATCTGAATACAGAATAAGCAAAATCTGTAGCTCCAAGTAGTAGAATAAAAAGTCAATGACTATAATTCTCTGTAAAAATCTGACTTGCCTTGTCAACTAAACCCTTATAAACACTTGAAGACTGAAGATTTCTGATTTTTAATTGTCATGAAATGATCAGAAAATGGTCGTAACATAAGTTACACATTATTATTTCACATATATGAATAATACATAAAATAAAAAGGTTAAGTGCTATAACTAAAATTTAAGCTGTTTGATAACTCATGAACTCTTTTGATAGAAGTATTTTCATTAAATGTCTTTTTATTTTATACAGAAGAATTTTTATAGAAAACAGTGAAAAAATAAAAACTATCTTTTTTTTCTTACTCTTACTTTTCTTTCTCTTACTTTTTGCATGTATACCAAAATAATATGGGAAACTAAATTGCAAATCGAGGTTTCTCTGGAAGTTTCTTAAAGTTATTTTGAGTTATAGATGATTACATATAAATGTGCATGTTTTACATATATGTCTTTACCTATTTATACATACAGTGGTATCTCTGTTCATGGACACTTTTGTTTGCAAACAATCTGATTAGCAAACAGAAGCATTTCACAAAACTGTACTTTTGTTTGTGATTTCTGAATCAGGTGCCAAACATGACTACAGCCATGTTCCCCACATGAACACTAATGTGAACATCTTTTCCAGGATCATGGAATGAATTAAGGTCGTGAACCAAGGTACCACAGCACACAAAAACATACAGATATACACACAGTATAGATATCCATTTAAAATATTTAATTCTTTATGATTTCTATTGTGTCTTGCACCAAAAATGTACAAGATTCCATAATTTTCCATTATAAAATATAAATTATAAGAAGAAATAACTGTATTTAATTTAGTGTATACTCATCTTTTAGTATTCATTGGAGATGGTTTCCAGTATCCCCATAGATACTTAAGCATTCAGATGGTCAAATCGGGGCTGGGGATTTAGCTCAGCAGCACAGCGCCTGCCTGGCAAGTGTGAGGTGGTGAGTTTGATTCCTGGTACCAGAAAAAACAAAAAACAAAAAAAACAAAAAGGTGGTCAAATCACTCTATAAACGTGTGTAACATTTCCACGTAACCTACATTCTTGTATATACTTTTAAACAACTCCCAGTCACAGTTTTATAATACCAAATACAATGTAAACTAGTAATAGTTGATATGCTGTATTGTTTGACAGATAATGAAGGGAAAATAATCTGTACATGTTCACCACAGATATGATTCTTTCAAGTATTTCTGATCTTTGGTTGAAACTAAGCCTGCAGAACCCACAGGTACTAAGATCAATATTATCTTTTTTTAAACTTTAAAACACTATTCACATTAGGTATGGTTTTAAGCACAAAACTTAGGTCAGTTGAGAGGCCATAAGATTTAGATTACTAGCTGATAATGTTATTTATTCATACATAAACAGATAGACAATCATATTTTATTTTATCTTAAAGGAAAGTCTATTTGATAGAATTGATTTCAATCTGATGCATGATAAATTCAAAAGAGGGTTTAAAAGTTTAGGGTAAGTTAAATGGAAATGAAAAAGAAATGAAGGAATACCATGGGTCTAGCTGAAGTGAGAAACGTTTCCATCCTTACACTTGAAATGTCAAGTAAAGTAAAATTACTGACTTGGAGGCTTTATCCATGGAAAAGGTATATCTAGTGAACTATTTGGCCTTTAATAAAGGAACGCTGCCACTGCTAACTAAAGCCTAGGAGTACTAGGACTTTAAAAAATACTTCATATTTGCTATAGATCTGCCCTCCAATTTCCTCCTAATACTTTGCCAAGTTTAAACTCAACTGGAGGCTGCACAGCAAGTTAGGTCAGTGTTATAGGTCATTAAGGAGAGTTCCTTGGTCACAGAGCATGTTAAATGTGGCAAGCACATATCTAAAGGCAAATGAGCATATTTAGACCTGGAAAGGACTGAGATTGCATTTATATTTTCTTATCATATTTTCCTTTCTTGTCAATATAATATCTAACCACTTTTGGAATTCAGTGTTTATTTTTAAATAAATGAATATCTTCAAATTTATTTTGTCTATAAATGAATTATTTTGGTGTACATGGAAAACAGCTCTAATTGTTAGATGGGCTGCCCCTGAAGTTACACTGCTTAAACATTTCCATTTCATTTTTGCATGGTTACCTTAAAACAAACTGGTATGATGCCATTAGTTGCATTCTATTTGAGATGATACAATTATAGCTTTATTCCTTAGCATTTTTAAGTTCTCCAAATATCTGTTCTCTAAAATCTTATTTATTTTATATTATCCTTTGGCCTTAACTTGGAATATTTTATATTTTCTTAGCTTGGCAGTATTCCTTTCTACTAGGATTTCTCATAATATTTTTAATATTTTTCTCCTCAATCTACTTATTCATAGGTACTCAATTTTAATATACACTTTGTATGCACACTATTTCTCAAATTTAAGACTGTCATAAAACTGTGCGGTTGTAATTCTATAAATAAAAACTGCTCTGTGAGCAATGTAGATATAAGTACTGAAGTGTTTTATCATATACGTGTGTGTACTTAATCACAGCACAAGAGAATGTCAGAAAATGTATTTTGAGAGTATCTTGTTGTTTTAGGAAGCAAATGTTAAAAAGAAAGGAAGAAGAGATATTATTAGCAGTTAATTTGTGTCTTCTAATAGATAAATGAAACACTAAACTGATATAAAATTTATTCTCAGAAAATGATTCTTAATGAAATGTACACATAATATTTTTATACTTGACTTTCTGAACTCTGACATCAGATTAATTATTCAGATGACTTCAAGCTAATTGGAGTTTTGCCAAGTCATATGGAATTTTATAACTTACCGGAATTTTTGTACTGAGGTTTATAGATCCCTAGTGGTGTCTGTGTGGGCTTCAAAGGGTCTATAAATCCCCTTGAAATTGTACCAACGCATTGCATAAATCATACAATTATTTGCATATTCTTAAAGTGATCCACATTCCAACCAAGATTAAGAACTTTTTTCATAGTTAATTTAGTAAGATAATACATTCCAAACAATACTTTACATATCAAGAAACTGAGGTTTCTATATTAGCAAAATTCTAAATATCCAAAATCTGGTTTCGATATGACTGAATGCTGGTTTTTCAACTGCCCATCTAAATTTCCCTTATGAATTAGTAAGTATGCCATAAGTTCTTTAATTGTTGGATAAATCTTGCATTCTTACATCCAGTAATCCGAGAAACTTCGCTGATTATAACAATATGTAATATAACAACCACTGTTGATTTCTTACTATCTTGTTTTGAAATTCTGTATCATTTTTATTTTTTGTGTTGTTTTGTTTTTGTCCTTGTTGTTGTTTTGTTATTGCTTTTTTTCTCTTTAAAATAAAAAATATTCCCAAAATGACTAAAGAGAATTATATGTACATTAAGCAAAATATATTGTTATGTGACTGGCAATCAAGATGAAGGATTCTTTTTTCTTTCCTTGTATCCTGGCTATGGAATGCACTGGATATTTGAACACTTGCTCATAACTCTTTCTCTTAGGTAAAACTTGCCATATCTTATTAATCTGAAAAAGTTCAGTTTGCTCCCATAGACTATGAATATTCTAGGAGCAATTAATTTCTTAGGTAGAACTAGGTAAATATATATTAAAATACCTGAAAATTAAGGTAAGAAAAAAAAATTCATATTTAAAGTGAACTTTAAGGCCCAAATAATCCTTGTTAAACTTCTTATTGTCCTTACTGGAGAAATAAGGTAAAAATAAAATACAAGGTTAAGAAAGTATTAAAATAGTCTATTATCAGTATCAAGCCTAATCAAACACCATACTTTATATTTGAGAAAGTTAAAGATCTATATTTAATATTTAATGAAATCTTTTATTCAATGGGAAGCATAAGTGGTAAAATATAAATAATTCATCAAAAATATATCTGCTTTTTAGAGGTACTTGGACTTACTGTGCATGCTCAGCAAGTGATCTAATGCTTAACTACAACAGCAGCTTGTTTTGTTTTCTCAGAGAGTCTCGCTAACCTGCCCAGGCATACTCCCAAATCTCAGTTCTCCTGCCTCAGCCTCACAAGTAGGTGGGATGACAAAGTTTTCCCCATATAATGAACAATTATTGAAAATATAGATACTTTTTCATACATCATGAAAGTTTCCCTTTAGATGGTCTTTGAAATTGTAGTGAAGAACATGGGATCTCCTGAAAGAAATGTCTCATCCACGTGACAGAGAAATGAGTGCAAGATTTGGAGGGAAGAGACTTCACTTTGGTCTAGCTATTGTTTGTTACCTCTTATGTGACCTTAAGTAAATCTCATTGTCTATAGGCCATAATTGCCTCATCTTTAAAGAATAAATGTGTTAGTCTAGATGAATGATTGTATCAGTCAGGATTGTGTAAGAAATTTAACAAATTCCTTTTGCCTCCCCCTATCTCTGTACTCCTTCCCATTTGGATGTTTTCTTCTTATTTCACAATGTCTGTTATACATTTTGCTCCTTATTTACAATTTGTTTCTCAAATCAAGGAAACAATGTGATATTTACACATGTGTGTCCAATTTATTTCACTGAAGAATATGGTGTTAAGTGCGTACATTTGTCTAGAAATGCCTCAACTCTATATTTAGTAGAAATGTCTCTACTCTTATATTTTGAGGAATGTCCACACTGATATCCAGAGTATTTGTACCAGTCTATACTCCCACAAGCAGTGGACAAGTGTTCTTTTTTCCATACAGCCTTGCCAGCATTTCTTATTGGTCGATTTCTTGATAATGGCCATTCTTTCTGGAGTAAGATGGAATCTCAGCATTGTTTTAATAGCATCTCTTGAATGACTAGTGATATTGAATATTTTTTCTTATATTTATTTTCCATTTGTACTTCTTCATCTGATAGTACATATTCATTTCAGATGCTCATTTTTGGATTTTGGGGTATGAACTTTTTAGTTATTTATATATTCTAGATATTAGTCCTTTTTCTGAGGAACAACTGGCAAAATGTTTTCCCACTCTGTAGATTGTCTCTTCATTCTAATGGTGAGATTTTTTTGTTTTTTGTTTTTTGTGGTTTTTTGCTGTGCAAAACTCATTTCACTGGCAAAATATCTTCTTCAGAGAAGCCTGTTTTTCTTTCATAGTGTTTCAACTGATTGAGTTAGACCATCTATATTTCCTTAATGTGAACTTTCCTTACTGTGAGCTAGTTACAGATGGTAAACACATCTACAAAATACTTTCACAGCAACATCTAGCTAATTGCTTGTTTGAATAGCTAAGAACCACCGCTCAGCCAAGTTAACATATAAATTTACTGTCACAATAATATGCGAACATTTCCTGGTTTATTAATTATTTTTAAAGAAGAATGGACTGATATAGGTAGATTAGTTTGCTTTTATTCTTGCTAATGAAATCTACCTTATTTGGCAACAGTGTTATTTATTATGCGTTTTTCTAATATATACACATTAAGTAATCATGAATATCAAGTAGTTGTACAAACAGAACACATCTAGATTTTGGAAAAACAGATTTTTCCTCATTTTTTTCGTTATGCTCTCATTGTCATGGCACAGGCCCAGTTTGTGGCATGAGGGAAGTACTGAATCGTGTCATCTCTGCTGCCCTTTCCTATCCTATCTCTAAATATATGGAACCAATGAAGTGACAAAAGAGACAAGCTTAAATATGAGATTAAAGTTGTTGATGGAGGTCAGTTAAATACAAATGGCAATGCCTTGGTAGAATTATCACCATGTGTTAGGAGCAGGTGTCAAGCCGTCAATCGCTACAGAAGTCTTGGGCAACTAAACTCATTTTTCTGTGCCAATTTTTCTCCTCCAAAAGAAAGTAACCACAATTGGATTGCTTTGAGATTAAAAATGTAACATATTTACAACATGTAGTTCACATGAGGTATTTAATAAATTGAAGCTAATATTTATTAGTACTATTTTTTCTATTTGTCATTGTCTCTTAATTAGTTTTACAGGATAATTTTCCGACCTTACAGGAAGCAAATGTAGCCACACGTGACAAAGAGGAATGTAACCCTAAAAGCCTTTTTGAAAGGACACTGAGTTTCCTGCATGATTGGCACTATATTGGCATTAAAACTTAATCCCTTTCACAAGCATTTCAGAAATCATTATATCATATATATCAGGACACTGAGAGATAAAAGTTGTAAATAATTTGCCCAATCTTGTGAAGCTTAATATGCGAAAGAACCTATGTCTTCTAATTCCAAATACTTCGTGGTTTGTCACTAGGTTATTGACTTCAAGTATAGTTTCCAGTTACTTGACATTCTCCTTTCTTACTGCACCATCTTTTCCCTACATTCTACGTGTAGTAATGGATTTCAAAGAAGTTGCTACTTTTGCTGGCTGAATTTGTACAAGGATGACCGCTGGAGGAGAAGAAGGCACCACAGCATGCAACCAAGATCGATATTTAACTACTCTTCAGTCTATTTTCTGTGCCTGTCCCCATCACTTTGTTCGCTTGTTTCTGGTCTCATATTCTTCTCACTACTTGGCAGTCACATCTCCAGAAGCTTATACAAATGTTCCGCGTATGAGAGATGCTACATGATACTGAGAATGCAGAGAAATAGAAAGCAAATAGCCCTGATTTGCTGGCTACTCATATTTTAAAGTGAAAGAAAAGTTGACCTCACTCAATTTGGAAGACTTACTCCAAATACTATATGACTATGCAATACTATAAATATGCTTCATAAACTCTCAATTTCTTAGTGATATGCACGTACATTTTAAAGAACTGTGTGGTCTTTTGTATAGAATGAAACTGCAAGAAGGAGATTTGATCTGAATGAAATATTTACTTCATTTCTTTGAAGAATTCATCCAATTCAATCTTTTTTGAGGTACACAGAGAAGTACATTTTTGAGTAAGTGAACTGAGTACACTGAAAGTAAAGTGCACCTCTGAATCATGATTAGCACTTACAGCTGAATAACTCAACTCTAACAACTGTTCTTGGCAGATTATAGCCAAAACTTTTCCAAAAAGTTATGCAAACAATATAATATTTCTTTTAACTAGAAATTATTTACAAAAATGCAAACGAATATAAAATAGCTTTAAGAGCAGACAATTTTTCAATATTTTTGTTATAAACCATGCACTATTTCTTCTACTTTTATAATAAAATTAATTTCAAACAGAGTATAAATTTCACAATGCTACCATTTTGAGTTTTCATCATGTGTTAAACGTGATAGGACAGAAGCCTGATAGGCCGTGAAAATTCATGTGGCCCGAGAGTTCCACACAACAGCTTGCAAATGGTGAAATCAGGTTGTCTGCATCAAAATTACCCAACTGAGCACATTAAAAATAGATTCCTAAGCCCTACACCTGTTCTACTAAGACAGAATGTCCCAGTTGTGGGTGAGTCTCTGAGTTGAGTAAACCTCGAAACTACTTTGTTTGCCCAGCCAGATTTGACAAGTGTACATCAAGTCTGTTTCCTGCCAAAATGCAGGGTGTGGGAATAATCTCACAAATGCTTGGATCTGGTTTTGGAAATATTGCCTGGACAAATTTTCTAGTACTTCTACTAATATTTTACAACTTGGAGATTTTGCTGATTTTCATGTTTATTGAGAGAGAAAGAGAGAGAGAGAGCAAGAGCTTGTAATGTCCATTATCTCTTACTATTTCACCCTGTTGAGAGGCAACACTGACCTTAGCTGATGTCTCCATTATTCATGCCGCTTTTCAAAATAGCTGCTCTCACCTGGAGTGGTTCCCCCATTTCAATTGCCCTTTCCTCCTTTCCCTCCTTTGCCCGTAGATCACATTGCAATACACACAATCACAATTTTGAAATAATTTTCTCACTTTCTCATGTTTCATTACCTTATGCATTGTGTTCAATCCTTACAGAAAATCTTATATTTCTTCTTTCTTTGCATTTTAGCACACTGTGCTAAACATATGTAAACAGTAAAATGCAGAGATTTGAAATGCGCAATCTGATGAATTTTCTCGGCTATGTATAACTATTATCCAGAAACAAATAGATAAAGCTTCTATTGGCACAGACAATGCCCTTGTGCCCTTTTGTGTGCAATGACTTCACCCATAAGCAGGGACAGTTTTAATTTTGCTCATACGAGCCCAGACCCACCAGTTCTGTGAGGTCATACACACAAGTACAAAACTGAGCTTTTAGGTTTCCAATTTATTTCAATATATCGTAATTCATGTGTGTTGTTTGTGTATCACAAATTCATTCTCATTTTTAAATAGTTGAATGTGTAGGACACATGTTGACACCTTTTAGATATAGTTGGGTTTTTTCAATTCTACTCATAAAAAGGGACTATTGTCATTTAACTGCAAATTTCTGTGCAGACACAGATTTTCAGATTTTCATTTACATAAGTACATAAACAGAATTATTTTCCTGGTTCAATGAGTAAGTGGTTTTTAACCTTGAAGAAACTGCAGAAGAGTTTTGCAAAGTTAGTGTAGCATTTTACACCCCCAAAACATATAGTATTCTTAATTTCTCCATATTCTTCACAATATTTGTTCTTATCAGTTTTTTTGTTGTTCGTTTTTCAAGGATTTTTGACCGGAGGGTTTTTATATTAGTAGTGCAGTTATACCTGAAGCCTTCTTATGTATAATTGTCAGTATTTTTCACAATCTGTGGCTTGTCTTTCATTACCTTGTGTTAAATTTTTAAAAGCAGAAGATTATAAACTTCAATACTTTCCATTTATAACTTTTGACAGTGTAATTTATGAACTACCTGAAAAAACAATATATCTCCCCATAGAATGACTTCCATTGTAAATAAGTACTTTGTAGAAATGCAGATACTCACAATTCTAACTTCTTGTGTTGCCTTTGGAAATTTTGTTTTTAAAAACATCTACTTTATCCAATTTGTTAAAATCATTGACATAAAGCCAATGTTATATTTATATTATCTTTTTATGTCCTTAAGACACACAGTGATATCTTTATGAATATTATTAATAGTAGTGTATTTCTTCCCATAGTTATTCACCCACTTTCATTCTCTATTAGATAGTAATTTACCAATTTTATTAATCTTTGAAGAGCACACTTTGGCCTCATTGATTTGTCTATTGATTTCCATCCAGTCATTTATTATGTTTTGTCTTTTTTGTTTAATTTGATAGCCTCCCCTTTTTAGATTTCCATGATGAAAATGTAGATAATTGATTTTAAATTTTTCTTCCTTTTAATTATAATTCTAAAATCCTTGCATTTCCCTCTAAACATAGCTTTATGACCCCTACACATGTGTTATATTGTCCTTCCATTATCATTTAGGTCAAACTATTAGTTTTCCAAGTGCCTTATTCTTTAAACTAGAAGTTTATAATTACACAGCTTTATGTTCTAAATGTTTTAGCACTTTCTACCTACAACTTCAATATTTCATTTTAATGTATATCTGGTATGGTCATAGAAAACATCTTGCATAACTTGTATTCTTAGAAATTAATAGGGGTTTATGGGACTGTACATCATTTACCTTGGTACATATCTTGTGGTCATTTGAAAAAAGTGCATATTCCTTAGTTTCTCATTGTGATACTCTTTAAATATTAAGTCATGTTACTTAAGGATTATTAAAATTTGCTATATAATTACCTTTTTCTGAGTTCTATATTATAGTTAATGACAGAGCATTAATAAAATCTCTATTTCTAAATATGGTTGGTAATTGCTTCTCTTCATACTAGCTGAGAACTATTAAATATCAATTTCTAAGATCCTATCCTGTGTGCATTTGGAATACAATACATTTGCTTTTTAAATTCTGAGAGATTCTGAAGTATAGTTAGGTTTTCCAGTTTCTTGTATATGCACATTTGGACAGTTTTTCCCAAAACATAAAAGAGATTATTACAAAAGTATAATAAGCCTGAAAATATTTAATCTTTCTGTTTTACAGAGGTGTATTGCAAACTATCTCCAGTCTTGAATTTATTATGACTTGCATTTTACAGTTATATACCTCAGAAATGGCTTATTACAAAAAAAGTAATGGAAAAGAAAGTTGAAAGCATATTTGAGTAAGAAAAGTTTTGTTTTCACTATTTTCATCTACATTGTGGAATAAATGCTTTTTCTTACTTTTCTATTAACTGCTGGGATCAAAATCTTGTTAAAATATCCATTACATTTAAAGTTAATGTCTTCCCTAGAATTTTAGTATTTCACAAGCAAAGTAGACTATGACAGAGGCATCTATTTCTTTCTCTAAACTCATTCTGCCAAAATTGACATCTTCTATAGGAAATCAGAGAAAATAGTGTTGGTTGATTGATTACTGGCTGAAGAATATTGTAAACAAAGGCTTGTAGTAGGTCAGGAAATTTTACTGGACAGACTGGAACAAGAGTCTCAAACACAAGTATAGAAATTCATGCCAGAAGGTACTAGGTGCTCTGGAGAAATTATTACAGAGTCTATTTTTTTTAATAACAGTTAACCAAATATTAAGCCATACACTGTATTTCATTTAGTTCCTTCCAAAATTTCCCAGTTTTATTGATGCTTTCTCTCAGATTCAATTAAAAGGTAAATACATAAAGGATTTTAAAGAATAAAATCTGTCAAATGCTGCTTTATTTCTTTATTTTGGATCTCTTTCTTAAGAAAAAACATTATATGTCATATTTGTGCTTCCTGTAACCTTCTTTATTTCTGTAGAAGCTCAGTGTTGTTAGGCTGAAATCAGGATGTAGACCTAACACACAAAAAAAATCAAAACCTTGATCCTGAAAGTGCTGAGTAATAGATGTCTCAGGTCCCACTCTCTAAGGGAATGAAACACTCTTACATAGTGTTTTACTGATGGATGTGACTGCTAAACTACCTATAGTTTTAAACATCTTAATACTATTTAACAAGAGTGTGATATTAAATTTCCACAGAAACAAAAATATGAACAATTAAATTATTTCTCAGACAATACAGCCAACTTCCATTAACAAGAATATGATTTATTTTTCCAAAAGTAACAAAAAATAAAGGTTCTAATTTATATCCTTTAGAATTAATTCCTTTTAAAAATCTAAAAATATTTTCTATACAGAAAAAGTAAATTAACATTTAAAATGAAGTTGCAAAGTTAAACAAATATTAACTTAAAATAAATAATGTTAAATTAATGAACATGTCCAAAATTTAATAGAAAACTATGTGCATACTAACATGGCTATGATATTTGACTTGATAATGAGCCATAGTATTAAATAAAACACAAAATTATTGCCACATAATATAGTATAATATTAAGGGCAAATGGTCATTTTGATCTTTTTAAAATTATCTGTGAGGGACTACTGAGCATAACATAATATGATGTTTACTTATTATTACACATAGTGCCTGATGAATTAATATTTAGTGAAATTCAACTAATAGAGAAGTTTAGAAAATATCTCATTCAATCATTAAAGTTATTTGAATGAATTATTTTATGTTTAAAATCTATGAAAAAGTAAGCAAGTAATGTTAATGAAACTAGTAATATTGTAATATTACTAGTTCAGGATTACTGAATATTATTGAATATTACTAATTCAGTAATATTTCTGAAACTAGTCGTTTAGACTTATTCAGGCCGATTTCATTCTGTTTTAAGGCAGTTCTGAGCTAAGGAAGATGTGATTTGTGCCTTAAATTTTCCTTCAACTTTTTTTTAAAAAAATGATTAATGTGGTAAGTCTATTAAATAACAGTGAAAATGCTAATTCAGGTACAGATTAACATTTTTGGTGTGTCTAATTAGATAGTTTGGAAGTTTATGGCAATAACCAACTTGACTGATCTAATAGTTTTTAACTGTGTCTTATGTAATAAATAAGTGTATGCTGAATAATATATGCAAAATCCTATCAATTATTCCTTTACAATGTATTTTAGATTTCTTTTCTTGTTATGTCTATTACACAATCATTACCTAAGAAATAACTTCCTAAATCGTCTCTTCTCAATACTCCTAACAACTTGAAAGGGTTCTGAAAACATGTATCGGATCACACAAACATGTCTCCAACTCTTTCTCTTTGCTCTAATGAAACCGAAAATCTTCACTGTAATTTAAAGTCACTAAGGATTCTTACTTCATCACCACATGTAATGTATTAGCTTCAATCACACAGGTAGCGTACACCTCTAATCCTAGTCCTCTCAGAGTCTCAGGCAGGAGAATCCTGATTTCAAAGCCTAATCTAGACAACTCAACCACTTAAGGCAACCCTAACTCAAAATTAAAAAAAAAAGATTACAGACATAGATTAATTCAAAGGCTCTGAGCTCCATTCCCGGTATCAAAAATTTTCTCAAAAAAAATTCTTTGTTGACATACTGCCCTTTCCAACTTTATGGCCTTGATTTTTTCTTCACTATCTGCCTGGAAAACACATTCTGTGCTACAAGATGGGAGGCTCCTTTTCCTCTTTTCCTTATATTAAATGTCAGCTCCTCAGAAAGAGCTTTTCTGATGAACATATACACAAATTTTTCTTTCATTCCCCAATTTTTCACTATCTCCCATCACATGCTATTCTTCCTTCACTGAAGAAGAAAGATAGCACAAACATAGTGATCACTTTCAATTCTATGTGAATGACATTTTTCAACCAGAGTATGCACATACATATAAACAAGAGCATGTTATGGTATTTCTTTGGACATTTGCAATTCATGTCATTCTGTCCAGTATTCTGTTGTCTTTGCTCATGTAATTGGATATATTCAAAATAGATATTTCTTTCTCTGCACTTATTTACTCTCTTATCTGCCTAGAAACTCCAGAAGGAAAAACTCAAGTCTGCTTACCTCTGTATAAATGTCTTTTGTGTAAAAAGTCCTGATTAAGGTTTTTTAAATGGGTCAGTGAATAAAATACATAATTTGATAGAGTGGAAATATAAAAAAGGAACAAAAAATTGTAAGTCTTTTCTGAGTAATGAGAGGTTTCTTTCTTTTGAGATAAATGAAGGTGAACAAGGATCTTCAGAATTTCTGTCAAGGTTTTCCCTCTCCAGAGGGAAATTCATTCTCCTTAATACTACCTTTAAAATTGTGCAAGACTTTTAAATTTCTTAGGTTAACATAAACTTCATTGTTGTTATTTTTTCTTGATTTTTTCTCTTTAAAATAAAACAACCATAAACCAAAGGTAATCTGAGCAAAATTTCAAAAGAAGTCATATAAAAATATGTTAAATGAAAATGAAAACCCATATAAGTAAGTAAATGTTTCACATTGTTATTTTAATTTGGATGATAATACCCTCATCCTGCCATGAGGAAACTTTTGATAAATGTCCAAAGAATTAGGGAGCCATTTTTGTTGAGAAAGACACAACTCGATCTAAACTAGAGCAATAAATAATGCTAACACCAGTAATAAGGCAAATACCTGTGAAGTTAATGTGGAGTATCAAGTTCACCGGCTTTGGTGTCTGCCCAAGGCACGGGAGGAACACGTTTCTGGTGTGTCTAGGTGGGTCGTGGAGAACCCCCGCCCCTTCCTGTTTAGCACTGTTTCCTTGCTCTGCTCACAGGGCCTCTCTGTCCTGTCAGGCCCTTTCTACCATGATGTTTCCCCCTAGGAGGCAGCCAACAATCTTATGAATCTCTGAAACTGTGAAGCAAATTAAAACCCTCCTGCTTTAAATTATGAATACTGAATATCGCGTCCCAATCAAGAATAAACCAATACAATATCCTCCCTATACTATATTTTCATTGGCTCCATATTTTTAATGACTGCATTCCTTTACTTGTGAGGAGCATTGACAGTTTTTAATGAGCTCTCATTTCCTGGCAAAGGATATTTTAATTGTGCAATTTAACTAATTAAACTATCTTCAGCAGTTAACAAAAAGACCAGAAAAAAAGGATACCCCCTTACAGCAACATATTTTGATACACACCTATTTTAAGCATTATCACTTACATTGCTGTTCTGGCTTGTGTCTAGATATATCCTCCAAAGCCTCATGGCTCATAGGTGGAGCTTTTTCAGAGGGGGCTGGATCTAGAGTGTGTGATGCTAGCATTGACTCAAGGAGCAATGCTACCATTAAGGGCAATGTATTAAAGGTGTGTGATTACTAATTTACTCCATCCATCGTTTTAGCCACCACGTAAAACCAGACAGGCTAAACAGAATATAGAAGAGACAGAAGGAAGTTACTATTGTCACTTTCTGATTACTGTTTCACGGCTGGCTGCCTTCTGCCTGCCCTGCTTTGCCATGGACTGTTTCTCCTCTGTGATGCCCCTCTCCATGCTACCCTGCCTAAGAGCCAGCCAACTATGCACTGAAACCTCCATAAACAATGAACTGAAATAAACCTTTCATCCTTTTATCTTTGGGTGTTGGTTATTTTGTCTCAGCAATGGAAAAAGTAACTAAGAAATTGATTTATTATTCATATTGCTGGCTGTACATTTTGTACAGGGCTTAATTTTTATATGGGTATTTTACAGAGTAAACAAAATATTATACATTGAAAACTATCCTATATGAGCTTGGATTTGGTTAGCTAAATGGAAATTTTACATTGGAAACATCACACTATAGGCACAGACTACAGAAAAGCAAAAAATAATAAAACACTTTTAATTTCAAATTAACTCACTGAGCCATAAAGTTTGGCCAGTATAATAACAAACTATATATTATTGCCAATGTAATTAACAACTACACCCAGTGGTTCAAAACCAGTTCACCTGGGGGCTGGGCATGTGGCTAAGCGGTAGCATTCTTGCATTGTATGCCTAAGCCCTGGGTCCAATCACCAGCATGACAAAAAAAAAAAAAAAAAAAAAAAGTAAATAAACTAGCCTGGCACCTATTTTTATTAATGTTTTATTGGAAAGTGGTCATATGAATATTCATATCCCTCTTCATACTCAGCCACATGCATTGCCTCAGGCTGCTGTGCACACAGTGTTAGTATTGAGTGGTGCTGAGGAACACTCTCTGGCTCACAATGCCTAAAATATTTGATATCTAATCTTTAAAGAAAAGTATGTCAGAGCTTGTCAGAGTTCAGTGTTCTCATTTTATGGTGAACGTCACTAGTGCTTAGACAACATCTTCTGTTAGGAACTTTCCATGGGCTTCATATATTGGTTCCAGGGTTCAAGAATAAAACAAATTTTTAAGTTTATTGCAGTAATACAGCCATCAGCTAAATGATACCTAAACAACTTGAAAGGGTAGTTCATCTCTCAAAAGTTCTATTTTGACATCCATGTTTGTGTGGTAGCCTCTGATCTAAGGCATTGTTAAAAAAAGAAAAGGGAAAATTGGGTCAGTAGTAGACGACGATACTTGAAATGAAAGTCAGCTAGGTGGAAGTTCAACACACAGAGATTTAGGCCTCCACAGATCCCTCATACTCAAAAATAATACTTTCAGAGAGAAACCTATCTGATACACATTGGTATTGGAAAATGCAATAAAAATGAGCTCAAGCATTGCACATCTAGGTAAAAATCAAAGGACCTAAAGGGAACACCATGTAGAGGGTCAATAATTCAGAGAGGTGGCTGAAAATCAAGAGTTCATAGAAAACATATGCAAGGAAAGATGGAAAAGCAATAGATGGGTGCTCAGAGCAGGGCAACCTCATTAGTTAGATTTCCTTTGCATACAGGCCAAGCACTTTAGAACTCGCATTCTACCACTGTGCACTTTGGATGCTGGGTATGGAGCTTTGGGACTTAAATGTTTACCCTGGCAGGTAAGGACCACAAGCCTCTGTGCGTGTCAGGAATTATCCAAGTAGCACCCCTTCCTGCCTCCCACCGGGGCTTGCACTCCCTCTTCCGCTCAGCTCACAGCTCCCTCAGAGCCCCCTACCTTAATCTTCATTCTTTGCTTGTTCTCAGAAGGGACATCTATGAACTAGCCAATCAATCACTTCAAACTCCTTCTGCACCCAGTTCTGGCTGAGTCTGAGTGGCAATTTGTCTTTGTTCTGATTGACTTTGGGTCTTTTAAAATCAAGTATTGTAATGTAAACCCAACACTAGACGATAAAACACTTCCTATTTTACCTTTTATTCTTCCAAACTAACTTCTTCATATGATATATATACAATATTCAGTTCCTAGCAAATCCAGTGTCATTTTTTATAACTTTATGATATAAAGCTTCTTTTGGATTTCTAAGGGAATTCACAAGAAGTTTTAAGTACGTACTCATATCACTTAAAATATGTAAAATATCCTAACAATAAAGTACAGAAGAAAACTTTTATTTCTCATAATTATTACTTAATGACATGAAAACAGTTTGACAATGCAACATAAGAAAATTTAATAACCATAGGCTTGTTCCTATATACTAATATTCTATTATATAATGTGATTTATTATAGAATAATCTATAAATAATATTCTAATTTAATTAATTATAAAATTAATATTAACTAATTTCCAATGGATGGTTACTTTGATGACTCCAGTACCCAAGAATGGTATTTCTATCCATGATGTCATTCTTTGCTAAATGATAAACAACTTTTATTAAAAGAAAAAAAGATATAATTGTGAGGCCCTGAGTTCAATCTCCAGTACCGAAAACAAAACAAAAAGTAAAACCAACAAAAATGAAATACATTATTTCATCTATTTCAAAGCATAATATTCCTGGAAGAATTCCATAAATATTAAAATTATGGAAAGAGTATAAGTTTAATGTTATACAGAAATGAGTTTTACTATTATATATCTATGGACCTGTTTTCACATAAACAAATATACACAATGTGTTCGGGAGCTCCATGGAATAGCGAACGTTTTGATGCTAGCATATTTTCCTGTCACCCCATCCCCATGACAGTAGTGACGTTGTCCTCATTGTGACAATGAAAAATACACTGATGACTGTCTGGAGCAGTGAAAGATGGAAAGTAATTACACGTGCAGGACGAAGCCAGCCCGAGAACACGGGAGCTCCTTGAAGCAGGTAAACAAGTCGATGTAGCTTGTTAACTGATTGCTGAACAGTGAGGCGAAAATTAACCAACCCCTTGAGGGTATAAATAAATGCTCTACTGTTCTTGAGTAGTTCCCCTTCTTCACAGAAAGAGAGGACCTCCACTTGATCCCAGCTTTTTGTCTCTTGTCTAATTTTTTCCTCATTCTCACTGCCATTCCTTCCCGGGATACAGCAAGAACCCAACGGATGCCTACAGAGGACATTGTGCCCCACTGAGATAGAGTGAGGAAGGGAGGATGTGGATTCCCTGCTCAACCTCCTGTTGTGTGTCTTTCTCTGGGCTATAGTTTTAGAGATCTAAATAAAAACAATAAGAGTTCTGAAAAAAAAATGCAAAAGAAACCAGTATTCCTGAAACAATAATCTATTTCTAAGGCTTGTCTTTATTAAGAGTCAACAAAAAACACAAGATGGTGCTGATTCTGATGTAAGCTAACATGAAGAGAAAGACACCAAGTCCAAGACACGTGGTGGCATGGTCATCCAGATAATACAGTTATTTCATGCACAAAATTTCACTACATCAACAATAGACTTATGACCAGTGTTCAGGAAATACATTGATAATTTACATCAGGGATTGTAGATAATGGAAACAGAGTGGTAAGCGGCAATTCCACCAGATCTGCACTTACTGTTTTTGTTCAAATCACTGATAAGGACACTAAAAAGCTCCAAATTTAGCAAAACAGTTTCCCAGTAATGATGAAAACAATATTTTTAAATTTACTTTCTGTTTAAATTTCAGTTAGAAAGCAACAATTTCTGCTTTCTGCTTGCTGTACAGGTATTATCAGAAGAAACATGGATTCCTGACGTGAAAGACAAAATCACAGAAGTTCAACATTCTTGTAAAACTCAAGGGGATTTTATTTATTAATATACTTTTGAAGCTTGAGATGAAAGCATAACACACAAAAATAGACAAGAAAAACCAGTATCTGAGTTTGAAAATGGAATAAATGACCGTACAGGGATTCATAATGCCCTTATCTATATTTATAGGAACATATATCAATCATTATAACTCTTCATCCAATCTTCTACTTGTAGTTTGACCCTTAATACATTTACTAAATCCTTCATATTCTCATATGTATTTTAGTGGGAAGGAAGATTTAAAAATCTTCCAGCCCTACTATCAAATTTAGCTCTTCCAAATTATGTCACAGTATGAAGTAATGCCATAATACCTTGTTTTAAAATTTTAAACAAAACCTGGCTTTTTTCAACTACACCAAAATGTTTGGAGTTATCAAAAATTTTGAGCTTTAATTTGCCTTATATATCACTGCTTTTCTTGAAAGCTGAGAGAGAACATTGGAGAAAACATGGCAGGTTAAGTAACTGGTTAAGGGGAAAGAACAGGAATATGCTTTCTGGAAATCCATGTGCTGGGTATTGGCCCACACCTCCTCTATATATGATATGAGTGCTGCCTGAGGGTTGGGCAAAAAAAAAATTGACATGGGCAAAACCAAAGCCGGGTCTGAATCTTTTCCATCACACCTGGGACAAATCACTTAACACATACACACACACATATATCCATTTTGAGTGCTTCTTCCCCTAATAAGGTAACCAAAAGTCTTTAAATGGAAGATGTCAACTCTTATTTTATTAATAAAATATTATTTTTCTTTTTAGAATAATGATTCTGTGACACCTATCCCCAGGCCACTATCCAGTAAGAAAGAGAAAGCACTCATAATAGTTGCCTGTATTTCAATTGATTTATTGTTAATGCTGAATATATTTCTTAATGACTTCAAGCTTGAACAGCCCTGTAAAACCACAAAACTTGATGTTTGGGATTTATTTTTCCTTCCAGATAAAATTTCAAGTATGCTATAAGCAATTAAAGTGAATGGAAAGCCTTTGTTTCCCTTTAGGCCTTTTACAAACTTTTAAAAATATATCACCGTCTCTTCAACATGAAATAGTCTCCAGCTGGGAAACTATGCTGGAGTAAAACAGTGGGGATTGAGTCAGGTTAAAAAGCTGCCTGCAGAGATCATCGAGAAACTTTATGAGGCGAAGAACAGGAAAAACATTTACTCCACAAAATTCTAGCTTTGGGGTGGAACTAAGTATTTTTAGGCAGAATGACATCAACCTTGGATATGAGAAGTACAGAAATCCAATTTTTCATTAAAATGGTTCACAAAGAGAAACAATAATTACCAAATTAGAAAACATTAAAAAAAATTGCTGGACATTTGTAGTTGTAAAGGCACTGGGGGGTGACTCTGCATTCTCTTCTTATAAAGGGGTTGACTTAAATCCTTGAATACTAGGAAGACTGAAGGATTCTCAGGCCATGCAGGCTGGCTGCACTTGTATTTTCTCCATTCTAAAATCTCAACTGTTTCCAGGTTATTCAGTTCACATGGAATATCCTTTTACATTTTCCTAAGCAATAAATTATATTAGGTTTTGTGTGCCCTAACATTTCTCAAGTAGCTCGTCTATTAGAGAATGCTATCACTATTACATTTTCCTCTCCTGTAGACATACATACATATTGTTTTCTAGGTTTGGTTTTGGATCAGTACTAGAAAACAATATGCAAGAAGTGAATCTGAAGGAATTTAAAGGACAACATAACTTTAAGATGATGTACAAAGAAATATTAGAGCTTTATTCCTTTACAATTTTTATGTGCATAAAAGGAAGCAAAATATACCTTCCTTCCTTCCTTTCTTTTTCACTGCAATGCTGCGGATTTGCTTAGCATGTGCTTACATAGTGAGGCTTCCTCCTGGCTTCTTCTTCTTTCAAGATCAGTGATATGCACTGATTTTGAGACTTCATGTCAGTAAGAAGAGACTAAACTTGAAATTAGAAAGTAAGTACTAGTAAATATTCAATATCAACTTTCTCTTCAGGACTGCATGTGAGAAGGTGTTGAACTACAAGAATGTGGGTTTTATCCTTAATCATTCTACAAAATAAAAGAGAAACCTGAAGAAAATCACTTTCCCTGATTAGATAACTTGTATTATCTCCTTTAACCTTGACTTGCTTTATTATTTATCCAGGCTTTGTTATAGTCACTTTCTCATCACTGATTGAGAAGTTACTTGCAAGTCACAATTTAAAGGAGGAGAGGTGTACTTTGGCTCAGTTTCAGAAGTTTCAGTTCATGGTTGGCAGGCTTACACACAGAAATGGCAAGGTGGAAGGACTTTGTAAAGTTGTTCACATAAATGTGACAAGAGATCAGAGAAATAAGAAAGGACTAGGGGAGTTTGCCACATATTTTCAGGTATCACTCCCAGTGATCCACCTCTGCTGACAAGATTCCATGTCATGAGTCAACTACACTGTTCCCCAAATCAAATCACTTTCAAACCAGTGAAACCTCTGGGATCTTTTTAGATCCAAATTTTGTTATGCATGAATGAGTACATTTCCCTGTAGTGGACATGATCTGTGTTATACTAAAAGATCTAAGAACTAGAGTTATTTCTTTTCTTCTTGAAAATACAAAATTAACCACAGTGAGAAATGTTGGTATAGGTAAGATCAGGGATAATGGCAAAGTAGGAAACTCAGATCAGATTCTCCTCAGAAATGCTGAAAATTCCAGCAAAACCTCTCCAAACCAAGCTTAACAGAAGTTAAAGAGATAGTTAAAGGTCTAAAGCAATCAGGCCAACACTTACCCTAAAGAAAGATAATTTTTAAATGGCAGAAAATATTTGTTGCATTAGAGTTGACTCTTGCTTCCTCCCTCTCCCAGGCATAGTAGTAGCCTTCAAAACTGTAACTCAGGTTCCATTGTGACTGTCTCCTATATGAAATAGCAGAGCAGATCTTACTCATAAGAAATATTTAATTGTCTTTTTGTCTGTATGTTTGGACTTGAAAGTTCACAAAAGAATAAAACCAAAAGACTTCTTTTTAACCTAAGCAGAAATTCTAACAGGGAGTAAATGTAATGGAAACACTAAAAGACACATAAGAATCTGCTACCACATAAGCAAAGAGAGACACTTTAATCAAGGAATTGGCACACTAAAAGTCTGGAGGAAAATCAAGGAGTGAGATATTCAAAAGTTTCCAAATATGGCAGAATATGTACAATAATACATGGGTGACCAGGGCTTAGTGAAATGTCTTCTTTCAACCTTACCTGATGATTGCTCACATTCTATACTAACAAGAGGTAAATGCAAACACAGAGTTGAAAGCACATGGCTAAACTATAAGAAGTGCCACAACACAGATCCAGTCTTGAAAGGCTGAGAGAAATTTCTTCTCTATCTTGTCTTATTTTCATTCTTCTTTCTTGTTATCTTTTCTACATATTTAAAGGAAACTTTTTGACAACACTTCTGGCAAATTCATAAGATAATGAAATACAAATTTCATTAATAACACATAAGAAGTACAGTCCTTACAAAATCTGTATTTAAAAAGTCACTGAAAATAAATGGAGTACTCCAGTATAAAACACCCAACAACAGTCAATCCAGGAAAGTAGAAAGAATTTAATTCTCTTTATTTCTTTCCCCAGCATTGGAGATTGAACCCAGGGCTTCATGGATGCCAGACAAGACAAGCACTTCATACACCAAACTACACTTCCAATCCAAGAATTTTATTTTCAAAGATCCTATTATAAAACTCAAAATGTTAGGCTATTGGCCAACCACGAAAGAAACAAAGACTTGAAGTGCCAACAAAGAATGTTGTGTGTACCAAAAACTGAAAGTAGAAACTTCAACAAATAAATATAAATCATGAAACTAAGTAAATCAAATGAAAAAATTAATTAATAAAACGGTTTCTGAGACTCAAAGTCACTGAATATATTAGTCAATATTTTAATTGTCCTAAATATAGTTAGAGAAAGGAAAACTATGGAAAAAAATCTAAAGGAAACAAGGATAATTATATCTCAACAAATTGCGAATATAGTGCAATAGAAGTTACTGAAAAAAATTACACAGAAATTTCAGAATTGAAAAGTACAAGAATTGAAATAAAAATTTTACTAAAGAAGTTTAGCAGCAGATTTAAATAGACAAAGAAAAGCACATTTAAAAACACCTCAAGTGAGACAGTGCAGGAAGCACCCAGGACTCAACAACTGTCTTAGCCAGAGGAACCTGGTGCCTGGTCCATCCCCCTACACCACAAGAAGTGCCTGGGACTCAGCAACTAGAATGGCCAGAGTAACCCAGATGCCTGGCCCATCGTCCTACACCATAGGAAGGTCAGATAGCGCAGGAAGTGCCTATGGCTTAGCAACTGGTTTGGCCAGAGGAATCCAGATGCCTGACCCATCCAGCTACACTGCGGGAAACACCTGAGACTCAGCAACCAGTTTGGCCAGAGAAATCCAGGTGCTTGACCCATCTCCCTGCACCACAGTAAGGGCAGCCAGCACAGGAAGCACCGGGGATTCAACAACAAGCTTGGCCAAAGGAACTTGGTGCCTGGCTCATCACCCTGCATGGCAGGAAGAGCCTGGGACCTAGATACCAGCTCAGCCAGAGGAACCCAGGGTAAATCCACTATAAAAAAGGGAAACACTTGTATACAATCTCCTAATTTATGACTGGTTTTGTTACTTAAATATAGACTTTGCTTCTATGGTCTTAAGTACAAAATCAATAGTTACCATATTCTGTCAATTTCCAAGATTTTCTTCATGCTATCATTGTTTCTAATTGTTCTACTGTAGCTAGGGTATCATATCTCTTGTAACCACTTGTTCTCTTTGGGAAGCTGTAAGGTAATAACCTCACCACAACCCTATACCTAAAGACTGAGGACAGAGCCAAACAGCAATCAAACAGCAATCAACATCCCACACTCAATTAATCAGGAAGGTAGGATCTTGAGACATATAGAAGTTAAGAATCTCTGACACACAGAAGATAGCCCTGAAGAACAGACTTTGCCTAGAGAGGGCTAAATACCAGTGAAATACCTACCTACTACCTAAACTCATAAGTATCATAACAGAAAACAGAACAAAAATTTCTTTTGGAAATAGAAAATATCAAGACAAAGGAGCAAAATGCAAGCTCAGACCTCCAGCCCTTCCAGAACAAGTCCAAGAGACATCAATATAGAAGAAATTGAAAGGCACACACCTGAAATTTCTAAAATGATAGCAACTGAAGTAATGAAGCAACTCCAGGAGACTATATAGAATAACAGTGGTGATCGTGTACATGCTTATCTTATAAGTTTTACTCAATTTAGTATGGTGTTGGCTGTTGGTTAGCCATAGATGACTTGTATCAGATCTAAATCTGATAAAAACAATAATAATGAAAACAATCTAACTAAATTTTCTGTAGGATTTTTATCATGAATGGGTGTTGTACTTTGTCAAACACTTTTTCTGCATGTATTAAGATGATCATATGATTTTTTGCCCTTTTCTCTGCTAATATGGTATATTTCATTTATTGATTTGCATATATTGAACCATTTCTGCATCCCTGGGATGAATCCTCATTGTTTGTGGTGAATAATTTTCTTGATGTTTTGCTACATTTTGTTTGCCAGTATCTTACTGAGGATTTTGCACCTATGGATGATTGACCTGTAGTTCTCTCTTTCTCTTTTTGTTTTTGGTTGGTTCATTCTCTTGTTTTGTTGTCAGAATATTACTTGCTTTCAGGAAAGACTTTAGGAATCTTGCTTTCCTTTCAATTTCATTAAAGAGTTTCACTAATAGTGTTATTAGTTCTCTAAACTTCTTGTAGAATTTATCAGTGACTCCATCAGGAACTGGACATTTTTTTGTCGGTATGATTTTTGTTCCTTCTTAAATTTCATTGACTGATCTTAGTTTATTTAAAATTTTTATAGCTCCTTGATTCAGTTTTGTTAACTCATACATATCTAAATATCTATCCATTTCTTCTATATTTTCCATGTTATTTTATTTGAATTTATTTTCGAGTTAACTCTATTTCTTCAATTCATCAAATTGCTGGCTCTTGTTTTTTGATGCATTCTGCCAGCCTGTTTCTTTTCTTTGGTAAATAGAGACCATTTACTTTGATGGTTATACTTAATATGTATTGGCTTTTCATATTTTTTTTCTAGTGTTGGTTCTCTGGCTCTCCTTTTGTTTAATTTCTTGTCCTGCCTGTTGTCTTCTTTCTGTTGGTGTTCTTGGAATTGCGGTCTTTATCTCTTTTTAAAGCATCCTTCAGAATATTTTGTAGAGCTGCTTTGGTGGTGATGAATTTCTTCAATCATTCTTTGCTATGGAAGTATTTTATAATTTCATTTATTCTGAAAGATAGTTCTGCAGGTACATCAGTCTGGGTTGAATGTGGTTTTCTTTCAGGACTTGAAATATTTCACCCCAAGCTCTCCTTGACTTATGAGTTTGTGTTAAGAAGTCTGCTTTGATTCTGGTAGGTTTTCCTTAATAGGTGATTTGTTCCTTTTCTCTAACAGCTTTTAATATTTTGTTCATATGCTGAATTTTTGGAATCTTCATTATTATTTTCCATGGTATAGACTTATTATAATCATAAGTAATTATAGTATAATTATATGCCTCACTTATCTGTATATCAAAATCTTTTACTATGTTTGGGAATTTTTCTTCCACTGCTGATGTGAGCAGATTATTTTCTTGTTGTTGTAATTTGCACTGATTCCTGATTTTCCATTGACTCTATTCAACCGTATGTTGTTTTTCTTTTCATCATCTTCTAGCTGAGGATTTTTTCTTGGTCCCTTACTCATCAGGTAGGGAGCAGTTTTCCGGTGAGTTGCCCCTGTGTGTGGTGGCAAAATTTGCTGCCAGGCTGCAGTGTCCTCGTTTTGGAGGAAGGCAAAACAAATGTGGGTTCTTATATCCCAAACCTATCTTGTGTGGCTTGAGTTAGCTATATTTCAGTCTACAAGTTTCTTGGAAGCTTCCAAAAAGATAGTCCTTCTCCATGCACAGGAGAGAGACCCACAGGCAGCCCCTTGAGCTGGATCACTTCATGAAGTCCTATGTCTATGTTTTGTTTGATCTCCAAGTCTCTTATTTCAGATTGATTTTGGCACCAGGCTGCATGTTGCTTCCAAATGTCTCTGTTTTTAGCTTATTTTCTCTGAGTATCTCCAGTGTGGCTCCCCCACTATGCAGCCATGTTTAACTTAGATATCATATTTAGGAAACTAGTTTTTTTTTTTACATTTAAAACAAATTTAGCAAGAATATTTTAGAGGAAATATATAAATATTTAATATTAAATCCTCTTTTAGAAGATAGTAAGCTGAACCTTTCAGAAGTGTGATCTTATTACTTAATACATAGTAAATTGAAAAGTTTTACTGGAAACTATTTTCAAGTTGAGTGGCATATTTGTATTAAATGCAGTGAAATGTATTCTCCGTCTCAAAACATTTTCCAAATTCATTGCAATATTCAGCTATACTAATACTTTCTATGTCACATATATCTAGCTGCATTGTAGTCAGCTGAGCATTTCATTCAGAAAACTCTCATCATGTACCAATCAGGATTTAATAAGTAACACTAAACATAATGGAATAAGAAATTTATCATACAATTTGAAACATTAAACAATACAGAAGGACCAATTAAAATAAATGTGTCAAAGGGAAAGTTGAATGATCAGAGAAAATCAGCCAGCATTGGAACAGTTCGAGTTTACAAATTTAGAAAAATAGGTATGTCTAGCTGCTACAGTGGGGCTATGGCAGGAGGTTGGTCTTTATGGCAGATTTTAGCTGTACCTGGCTTCTTCCTGATTTCTCAGGGCAGTGTGTGTCAGTCTCTGTTGGTCAGCAGGGTGTTACTCACAAAAAAAGAAAGCTAGTTCTTTCCTCTGGAAAAGGCACTTTGCCTCTAACCAACAGCTTGCAGACCACAAATGTTCTACCTTTTTTTAAATTGCACATAATGACAAGTTTTGCCAACTAGAACTCGAAACTGTCACATAAGTTTGTGGAAATTATTTTCAAAATAATCCAGTTATCTGTGGTTGGCTTGATGGTTCTTTAAGCATATAGAACTTCTAAATGAAGGCAACAGCAAAGCCATGCTTCTTTCTAAAATGACATAGCAATCATTTCCCTTATACAGTCAAAATATATGAAGCATATGAAACTGTCCCATTTTGATACTTCAAAGGTCAAATTATCAATCTTGAGATGATGTTCATTCTTTTTCTAGCAGTCACAACTTTTCCTGGCATCCTGAAACTTAAATGTTGAGATATAAGGATAACTTTTATGACACATCTTATGTGTATATATGTGTGCATGTGTGTGAGAGCTCTCATAAGTATAATAGACCGCATTACTTATCAAATCTTCTACTTACTTCCTTCTGCCTCATCTTGAAAATCAGACTTTACATCATAAAGGAAGTACTTTCAAATTTTAGAAAAACTCTACAAATAGTTTATCATGGATGAGATTGAAAATTCTCCTAGTGAAGTTTAAAGAAAAAACTACTAAGGCAAATGACCTTCTATTGCTGGAATATATAGAGTTATTGTAAACAGTATTTTTGGTGTTTTAAGTATTTGTGGACATTGGCTGCACATTAAAATCACCATAAGGAGTTTTGGACATGCCTGAGCATGCATCTATGCTGACAGTGACTCAGGTGATTGTCAAATACAATAAAACTGGAGCAACTTCCACTGCTATCTAGCCTTAGATAGCAAAACTTATTTCACATTCTCAGAGAAGAAGAGTTATGCAAATTGGTTCAATTATTCTTGTATTAACTACAGTATTATTGCAATTAAATTACAAAATTATCAATACCTTTACTGACTTTTACATTAAAATGTTGTACAAACATAATCAAAATGTAGACTTACTGCTTAGTCACAGCACTTTCCAATACTTTCCCTACTAACCAGGAAGTGTATTACTTTGATGATCATTTCCATTTTGTCCAAATAGATTGGGTGCGTTACTGAAGCACTGTCATAAAACACTTCATAATCAAAAACCAACATCTCACTAGAATGAAATTCCTTCATTTTTTAATCTTTTAATTGTCTTTTAAATACAACTGAATCCCTTTTATCTTGAATTTGAATTCATTATAAGTTGCAGCGAGGTCACACATTGGAATGGTCAAAAGGATTTTTTCACTTGTTGAAAAAAATATATATCAGAGTTTCCTTAACTTGAAATTTCAATTGTCCCATGTTCTTGATCAGCACTGAGTCTGTACAAATGAATACAGAAGAATACTAGAGAATTCCAAATAAATCTTGCACTAATTGGACTGTTTTCACTGGATCTACATTTAGAAGAAGATTCTGCTTTGTTTTTTTGCTTTGCCTTGTTTTGTTTTCAGTAAATAGATAACTGATTGATAGATACCAAAGGAGAGAGTCCAGAAAATTAAAAGAAAGTCTATTTAATGATTTATTCTAAGTTTAATAATTTCCCTGAAAGCTTCTCCCCAGTACTCCCTTATTTTCTAAGCAGAGATAGTTTAAAAGAATTATGAGTACTAAATATACTTAAAAGTCCTTCTTTATAATAAAGATATTTATTGTGAGATAGTCACCTCAAAAATGAGGGCAATAAGAGTGCAAAAAGCAATAACCATAATATAATTACACTACTCCTTATTAAAATGTTCCACCATTTGCTACAGATGCACAGTTCATGGTTATAGAAAGGGGTAATTTGTTTAATAATATATTCAGCCAGCTACACATAATGTGATTTAATCAGTACATTATATGCAGGCTTTAAATGTAAAGTATCTCAACTGACCAAAATTAATTATTAACAGTTTACAGTCACTGAACAGTTATGAAGGAAGGAGAGAGGAGGAGATACATTTGTCTCCACATAAATCTTCTTAGTTTTCAGGTATATCTAAACACGAATATTCTGAAAACCACCTGGCATGTAAAAGAATAAGAGCTCTACTTGTGTTACACAAAATCAAAGCAATTCTTGTGATTTGACGTTGGTTAGTGTAGGTTGTAAGTTCATGTCATTTGAGAATACACTGGTCCCTTGTTCTGGCCAAAAATCTCTCATCTCTCATATCACACATTGACTCTATCACATCCCTTCAGCCAAACTGCCAAAATATAATTAGAATCTGACCATTTTCTACTCTTGCTATCCTGTTCCAAGCCACTAATTTTTCACCTGATTATTGCTACAGACTCTTGTTGCCATTATCAGTATTTGCCATTGACTTTTTAAATATCTTCTCAACTGAGAAGCCAGGATGATCCTGTTAAAATGTAAAAGAATTCCTGGAGTAATGCTCTAATGACTTTCTCATTAAAAAAAAAAAAGAGTAAGAGCGAAGGACTTAGAATAACAAGGCAAACCTTCTTGGTATTATCTGGTTTCAGTTATTTCTCTGACCTCATCTCTTATTACTCTGCCTCTTGTTCATAATGGTCCAGACTTATTAGCCTCCTCTCAGTTTCTTCAGTACACTAGACACCGTACTCCTTAGATTTGTACACTCCCTGGACCAGTGTGGGGTATCTTTCCCTCAAATATCCTGATAGTTTATTTCTTGATGTCCTGTAGATATTTCTCAAAAATCAACTTTCATTTACTTCTTTCCTAATTATCCTATGAAAAATTGTACTCAACTTTTTGTTCTCAGTATTTATGACTTTATGTCACTTTTTTACTTACATATCTACAGTATATACTCTTATCTGAATGTTCAGTGGTATATCTCTACCATCTGGCATAGAGTAACAAAATGTAAAAATGAGCAACAAACCCAACCTTGACCTATACCTTGGGTGTGTCAAATAGCACTGTTTCCTTTTAATGTAAAAGTAGTAGTTAAGACGATCATTTTCAAATTTGAATCAATAGTTAAGAATGGTACATACCTATCATTCTAGCTCTCTGGTTGACTGAGGCAGGAGGATCACAAGTTCAAACCCATCATGGACAAATTAAAGATTTAGAGTCTATTTCAAATTTTTAAAAATTCAATTTAATATTAGCTACTAATTGCTGCATAAAAAGTTGTGCCCTGAAACTCAATAATTAAGTTTTAGCTTGTAAGAGTATAAATTATTTGGTTAGTTCCATTCATCTGTGCTATATTCACAGACTTTGACTCATATTGCTCATGGATCTATGGCTAGCTGGGTGTTAACTGATGTTGCAACACATGTTTTCTCCTCCTCCATCGGGTTATCTTGGAGGAGGACCACATGGTTATTTTATGTGTCCAGATGAGAGAGTGAAACACAGTTTCTTGCAATCTAACCTCAGGGTAATACATCTTCTTTTCATTCTCATTCTGTAGCCAGTGCAAGTCACAAGGAAGCCCAGATTCAAGGGGGTGGTGAGGAAAGAGAGTCCATTATTGACAGAGAAGGAGCAAAATTACATTGCAAAGACCACCTGCTATACAAACATTTCAACAATACCACTATGGTCATGAATCATTTAATATGATAGCAATATATAAAGTTCATAAGATGATTTTTTACATAATATTGTCAAGCTATAACTATTATTATCAATTATGAAGGAACATATTATTAGATGTTCATGTGGTATGCAAGGCCTTACCAGGAACAAGATCTTATACTAATATGCAATAATATTCAAATTTTATTTCATTTTCATACTCTGAAGGGTGCCTTGTAGTTTAACCTTTTCTTAAAGTATAGTGATTAGCTTAAATTCTTTGATTACTAATTACTGAAGATATCCTGGACACAACTAGTTATATATACGGCTTTGGTAGGGCTTTGCACAAACACTGTAAGTGAAGCACACATCAAAATCGAATTAAAGAAGTTAATATTTTTGCTAATTCCACACTCGTGTTTGGATGAGAGAACAGTGGTCTAAACACAAATATATGTTCTGCATATATTTGGGTCTTTATACACAGTACTTTTAAACTTTGAAATTTGATTCTTAATTTCCTCTGCTATTTTCTGTCTTCCTCCACTTTCTGACTTTCTTCCTATCCTATTATGCACATCCAAAATGAGGTAAAAGCATGTGATTGGGCATCATAATTACAATAATGACTGACTTCAGAGATAGGAGAAAATAGATAAGAACACTTCCACCTTTGAAGTAGCTCTTTGTGTTTGATTAGAATCATCTTGGTATGGCTCTGATAGATTTAAAGCCATCCTGCTTTGTCTGAATGCATTAAAATACATCTCAAAAATGAAAGAGTAGTGTGGTTATATCTGAAAATTTTATGTACTGAGTAATGCATAAAAGGGTTGGTCTTTGTGTCTTTTATATTCTCATTGCCTGAGTATTACAGAAAGAAAATATAGTAAAAAAATATGCCACTATATTAAATGTGATACTGAGTTGTACTGCTATTAAAATGTAACAATTCTTTGAAATTTTGGAAATATTCTCTATTATCTTGTAACTTCAAAGTCCAGTTTAGGATTCCAATGTACAATAAATTTCTAGAAGAGCTATCAGTTCAGTTTGATGTCTCTGGGTAACAGAATCAAAAACTAAGGGGACATATCTAGTTGAGATTTTCACCTCAGACTGAAACCCACTACTTTTTGTGAAGAGCAGCTTCATATAGGAGTTATAGCAAAAAAATACCTTCTCAGAATTTCTGACTACTGGAATGTAGCAGCAAAGAAATAATTGGCCCTATCTCCCCATTCTGAAATAGTTTGTGAGTCTCTCATTTTAGGGGACCTGCCCTGTCCACTTCCTTAATGTTCCGGACATTTACTGGGCAAACTTTCCAGTCAGAAATTTTTTTTTTGTTTGCATTCTGTTTTGGAAGCAGGACTCTATCTTTTATTCCTGCTAATGTTCATCTTGTTATCCATGTATCTGAATAAATATACTGGCTCTGAGATTTCTTTTGGAATCCTTTTATTACTTCTCGGCACCTGGTGCCTGGTCTATAAATTATTTCAGATTACCAACTTTCCAGATGGGTTACCACATTTCAACATCTAATCTGCTTATTCTCCAACTTTTCTTTTCATCCTGTCAATTCAGAGATTTAGATACCAGAGGGGTAGCTGTCTGCACTACCAAGAGGTCTCCAGTTTTATCTGTGTATTTCCATTCAAACAGCTTTGCATTGAGATACTAACTCAGATACTAATAAAAGATCACTCAATCCATCTGTATTCTATTGTTTCATTTACACTTAGTATGAAATAGTTCATGTAGGAAAAAGGCAGTGGATTGTAAACGTTCATATCATTAAATACAACCTATCAATGAACTGAACTAAGGAGAAGAAACAGAGTGTTTTGATAACTGAATACCAAGGTATAACATGAAAAACCAGTACTTGTTTCTTTTTTTTATTTTACAAGTAAAAGAATGAAAACATTAAGAAACAGACAACCATTTACAAAAGAGCACAAGAATAGTACAAGCAATACTGAATTACAAACAAGGTGACAGGAAATTAACAATGATTGTTGCATTACATATTGATAACTTCAAAGTGGTTACTGAGGAAAACAAATATAGACATGCAAGATTGATCGAAATAATTAACATTAACTGTTCCTTTCAATAAAGTGATGAAAATCAGTAGTACGACTATGTTTGCTATCCTGTATATGCGTGTGCATATGTATATATATATATATATATATATATATATATATATAATTTTACCCTTCTTTCTTTTCTCTTTTCCCTCATCCCCTTTGCTCTTTCCTTTTGAGCAGTTTCCTTTCATTTCACAATGTTTATCATACATCCTAATTTTTATTTACACTTTCAGATTCTTACACTAGTTAGACAATATGTTGCTTACACATGCAGGTCTGATTGATTTCACTTATGAGTATGGTCTCTAGTTATGACCATTTACCTATAAAGGCTCCAGGTTATCTTTCTTTATAACTGAGTAAAATTCCATTATATAATAATGTCACAGCTTTTTTATCCAACCCTCAGTGAATGGACATTTGGGTTGCTTACACAATTTAGCAATTACAAATTGTGCCACTATGAATATGGGTGCACATATATCACTGTGATATGATATTTTCAGCTCTTCTGGGAAAAAACCCAAAAGGGGAATAGCTGGGTCGAATGGGATCTCTAGACCTAATTTGTGAAGAATCTGCAAACTTATTTGCAGAGTGGTTTCACCAGTCTGCATTCCAACCAGCAGTGGAGAAGACTTCCTATTTTTCCACAGCCTCACCAGCATTTGTTATTAGTGGATTTCTTAATGATAGCTATTCTCACTGGGGTAAGATGAAATCTCATTGTTGTCTCAATTTGCATTTCTTGAATGACTAATGATGTTGAACATTTTCTCATGTATTTATTTGCCATTTCTATTTCTTTATCTGAGAAGTGTATATTCTTCTCAGATGCCCATTTTTGGATTAGGTCTTTCAATTTGGGGGCCTGATATTTTTTAATTCTTTATATGTTCTAGATGGAAGACCTTTGTCTGAGGGCTTTCTGTTTTTGATAAGGTTGGCTAGGGGTTTATCAATTTTATTTATTCTTTCAAAGAATCAACTCTTTGATGCATTGATTTTTTTGTAGTGATTTCTTCATCTCATTTGCATTAATTTCTGCCCTGATCTTTATAATCTCCTCCCTTCTTTGAGCTTTGGGCCTGACTTGTTCTTATTTTTCTAAAAGTTTGAGGAGCAGTCTTAGACTATTTATTTGTTCTCTTTCTGTTTTCCTTATATGTGAGGTCACTGCTATAAACTTCCCTCTGAGGACTGCTTTCATTGCATCCCACAGATTCTGGGAAGTTGTATTTACATTTTCATTTGTTTTCAGGTATTTTTAATTTATTCTTTAATTTCTTCTGTGACCCATTGGTTGTTCGGAAGTTTGTTATTTAATTTCCAAGTATTTATGGAGTTTTGGGAGTTCCTTTTGTCATTAATTTCCAATTTCATTGCACTGGAGTTAGGTAATATGCATGGGAGAATTTCAGATCTTTTGCATTTATTTAGGTATACTCTATGGGCTAGAATATGGTCTGTTTTAGAGAATGTTCCATATGCAGCTGAGACAAATGTTGTGGGGTAAAACACTGTATACATCTACTAAGTGCATTTATTTACAGATTTGGTTAAGGTCTGTTATTTCTTTGCTGATTTTTTGTCTAGTTGACCTATCTCTTTGTGTCAAAGGGGTGTTGAAGTCCCTTATGAAAATAGTGTTGTTAATTATTTGGTTTTTCATGTCTGTTAAGATTTCTCTTATGTACTTTGGTGCTCCCATATTTGGTGCATTCATATTTATAATTGTTATCTCTTCCTCTTGCCGTTTTCCCCTAATTAGTATGTAGTGATCTTCTTTATCTCTTTTGATTCTTTTTGGTTTGAAGTTTACATTGTCTGCAAATATAATAGCTACATCTGCTTTTTTCTGGGATCCTGTTGTATGGGGAATTGTTTTCCATCCTTTGACTTTCAGTCTATGGATTTCCTTTTGAGTAAAGTGTGTTTCCTGTATACAGCATAATCTGGAATTTTGTTTCTTAATCCACTCTGCTAGTCTGTTTCTTTTGACCAGTGAATTGAGGCCATTTACATTCATCCTGCCCTGGGTTACAACTGGTATATGTTGGCTTCTCTTTGCCATGTTATTTACTTGCTGTTGGTTTCTTACTTTTGCTATCTATTTAGTTGCTTTCTCTGCTTTCAGGGTTCCTTTCTATTGTTGTTCTTGAGATTGTGGTCCCTTTTTTTCTTTTTCTAGAACATCTTTTAGTACTCTTCATAAGGTTGGTTTGGCACTCATGAAATTCTTCAGTTGTTCTTTGTCATGGAAATATTTTATTTCTCAGTTGAATATGAAGGATAGATTGGTAGGATACATCAGTCTTGGTTGGAAACTGTTTTGTCTCAGGACCTATAATACTCACTTCAAGCTCTTCCTGCTTGGACTATTTGTGCTGAGAAGTCTGCTGTGATTCTGATGGGCTTTCCTTTAAAGGTGTCTGTTTCTTTTCTCTACCAGCATTTAATATTCTGTTCTTTTACTAAATATCTGGAATCTTGATTATTTTATATCTGACTGTGGTTTTATTTTGGTTATAGCTAGTTGGGGCTCTATATACCTCATTTACTTATACATCAGAATCTTTTTCCATACTTGGGAAGCTATCTGCTACTATTTCTGCAAATATTCTTCTTACAAGGGGCTGGGGATTTAGCTCAGAGGCTCAGCACCTGCCTGGCAAGCACAAGGTCATGAGTTCAATTCCCAGTACCAGAAAAAAAAAAAATAATATTCTTCTTATGTCATTTGTGTTGCCTGCTGCTGTTTTGTTGACTCTTATTAGTCTTACATTATTTCTCTTTGCCTCATCTTGCAGCTGTTGAATTGATTTTTGCTAGATCCTTGTTGATTTCAAGAGATCCTTCCTTTCACAATCATTAGCTGCCATGCTGTCTGCAATATCTGAGATTCTATCTTAAGATTCGTTCAAGTGATTTTGCCAGTTTTCAGTGGAAGTTTTGATTTCCTGGATATCTCTTTGAATTTGTTTCATGCATTCTAGTTCTGTTCCTTATTGTCCATTTAATGTTTTCCATCGTTTTCCTATGTTTATCTTTATATATATATGTGTATCTTCTTTAGATGTGCTGAGCAGTTCTTTCATTATTGATGTCATTCTTTTTTTTAACCTGGGTGATTATTTCTGATTTGATTTCTTCTGTGGCCTGATAGAGTTGTTTCTTTACTTTAGTTGTGATCATTTCAGATTTTTCAAGTATGTGACTTCCAAGTTCTCCTATGTCAATGTCTCCTGGGAGGGAAGGCCTCACCTCCCAACTGAGAGGTCCACAGAGCCAAGGGCCACTCCCATGCTGCTTCCCCATTCCAAAGGAGCAGGATGGGGTATAGGCACAGGCCTCACCTGCCAACAGAAAGGTCCACAGAGACGGGGCCATTCCATTTCTCCTCTGTGCAGTTCTTGTGTTTGTATTGTAATTTTTTCTAGCCTTCCAAAGCTCTTTTCACAAAAGGATACTGTCTCTGGTTAATTACTTTCTTCTCCCTGAGCCACAATATCTGAAGCATACAGTTGAAACAGGAAAGGTCTGTTTTGTGTTGCAGTTTGTAAACATTTGAGTTGATATTCATCAGATCCAAGTTAGGACACTGTTGCAGAGATGCATGTCAGAGAAGAAAGAGCTCATGCATGGCATGGTGGCCAGAAGCAAGTGGGGAGATAGACCTTTTGCTATGGTTTGTGTCTAGCTGTCCCCCCACAGCCTCATGTAGTCATGGGGTGGCTTAGAGCTTTTGATTGACTCATGGTCCAATGGGATTATGGGTATCAATGCTTGAACTATGCATGTGAATGCTGCACCCATCCTGCCCTGGGTGCAACAGGGTGGGTAGCCTACAGACAATATACAGACAATATAAAGGAAGGAAAAAGACTTGCTTGGGGTTGCTCTTCCCATTTTGCTCTTGTTGCTTTTGCTGTTTTCTGTTGCCATGAACTATTGCCCTCTGCCATGTCCCACCATGCCTTGGAGCCAACCAAGTATGGACTGAAACTTCTACAAACTGTGAGCTAAATATACCTGTCCTTCCTTAATTTTGGGTGTGAGATATTTTGTATCAGCAATGGGAGAAAAATAACCAATGGAGAATGTAGTAGCAGAGAAGTGGGATCAATGCTGTGGCTATAACTGACCATGTGGTTTAAGACCCTTTGGAAATGGCTTATGAGAAGTGCTTGAAAAGATTAGGAGATTTCATGTGAAAGAGAACTGCTAGAATGGCTGTTCTTTATGGGAGATTCTGGTGAGAGCTCAGAGGACCAGTAGGCTGACAGAAATCCTGCCAGTAAAGACCTGCTTGTGGAGGATTATGGTGGGAAGAAGGAGTGCATTGGGTGCTGGTTCTCAGATGGTGTATGTCATGGCTTGGCAAAAAGTTAATCTGCATTTTTCTAGCATCCAAATATTTTGCCTGAGATTGTAATTAAGGGGAGAGGGCTGATTATTTTGGGAAATTAAATTTCAAAGCAGTAGAATCTTGAAGTGGCATGGCTATTGTTGGGAAATTTTAGCCAGATTTATGTTGTAAATCAAGGGCAAAGAGCCCAGCTGGATGATTTAAAATGTTGTGAGTTTGGCCAGGAAAAAGTTGAAATAAAGCTGTGAACTGCAAAGATGGGGCTGAGGAGATCTTGATTCCTGAGAAAGAACAGGATAATAGAAAAGATGACTTGAGGACATCACAAGAAGCAATAAGTCTCTACTCTTTGCAGCCTCAAAACTTCAAAAGTGAAAGACTTTGCTTTGAGGAGAAAGCCACAGAGCATTTTGTTCCAGAAGGACAGTGGCAACTGCACCAGTTTCCAAAATGAAGGCAGCTGCACCAGGTTCCAGCATGGTGGCAGCATAAAGAGTTTGTTCCTCAGAAATGGATTCAGAGTCCCCAGCACTCCAGGAATCCAGCACCTACAGCCAAGAGAGAAAGAAGTTGGCCTACTGCTCCAGGTGGCAGCAGACCTCAGCATCATCCATGTGGTGCTGCTTTTACATGCATGCAAAATGCAAAAGTTCTGAGGTTCCATGTAGATGTCAGAAGAAGACCTGGGAGGCCAGGCAGTGTGCCCATGAGAGGGAAGTGTATAAAGCTATAAGTGTGAAGCCAAAGGTGCAGTGGAGAACTCAGAAGTTTGAAAAAATCACAAATGTGGATCATCTAAGGAAAACTGCAAGAATTGAGCAGAATGGGCCTAGGAGAGAAGCTCTGGGAGCTACAACCACCATAAGTGCCATAGAGGTGGAGTCACACAAAGACTTTAGAGTTGACAATTTTCCACAGATTGTTTTGGATGTTCCACACGGAACTACAGGATTTAATATTTGACCTGTTGGATGTTGGTCCTAATGCTTTATATGTCTCTGTTTGTACTTTTTGGAATGGAAATGTTTATCTTGTGCCATTGAGTGTTGAAAGTGTTTAACTTTCTTTTTGTTTGTACAGGGGTTCACAGCTAAAAGTTTGCTTTACATATTGGAGGACTCTTGGGACTTGGACTTTTCAGAAATGCTGAAACTGTTATGATTTTGGCAACATTTGGAGATGGACTAAAATGTCTTTTGCATAAAGGGAAGAGTCTTTGGAAGGTCAGGGGCAGAATGTTATGGTTTGTGTCTATATGTCCCACCAAAGCCTCATGCAGTCATGGAGTGGGTTCCTAGAGTTTTGGGTTGACTCATGGCCCAATGGGATTATGAATGTGAATGCTGGGATTATGAGTGTGAGTGCTACACCCATCCTGCACTGGGTTTCACAGTTTGGGTAGCCTGCATACAAAATAAGGGAAGCAAGAGGCTTCCTTGCAACTGCTTCTTCCTTTTTGCTCTTGCTGTTTTTACTGTCTTCTGCTGTAATGAACTGTTGCCCTCTGGCATGTGGCATGATGCCTTGGAGCCAGCTAAGTACAGACTGAAACGTCCACAAACTATGAGCTACATAAACCTCTCCTTCCTTAATTTTGGATGTTCGGTGTTTTGTCTCAACATTGTTAGAAAAGTAACCGAGAAACCCTTCCAAGCCACAATCATATGGCCAATTTCATCTGACCAGTCTTTACTTTCCAATATCCTTTTAGTTCTAATCCATTGATGTGTGTCACACCTTCATTGTCTAAACACCCCTCACCAAAGGTCTACTTATGAGTCTCACTTATGAGCTTCTGTGCTTTGGGGAGACACTAGTATAAGCTATGAGGCTTTGGGGAGACACTAGTATAAGCTATAATGGACACCAATCTCAATATCTCTATAGAACCTTCTACATTACATCAGTAGAATACTGAACATAAAATTGAGGCCTAGGAAAGTAAACTTTTTCCATTTCTACTTTCCTGTTAGTAGAAAAGCTGTATGATTAAAATTCCAGTCAGGGCAATATGAGAATATACTTCTCCTTTAGTCACTGAGCCAACCAAAATTTATCAGCTTCACAGAAGATGCCCACTTCTGATTCTTCAGCTTTCCCATGTCTCCTTCTTTTTCTTCTTCATTTTTCCTACTTCTTTTCTCTTCCCTTCTTAAATTCTTCTGCATTTTCCTCCTCTTGTTTTTGCTCATGCCAATTTCCTACTTCTCTTTATTTCCCTCCTTTGGCTCTTTCCTCTTTTCTTCCCTTCTTTCACTTTCTTATCTGCTCTTTCCATTCTTCAGAATAATTACTTTTTCCTTTTGCTGATCCAACATTCTACTCCTGTCAAATAGAGAGTAGAACACCTGTCTTTCAAAGTAAGAATCAACACATGCCTATAAATCATGTAATATCCTCTGATGAGTTCAGTCAGTGAAATTTACCTAAAGTAAATGCTAATGGATTTTAGGATTTTAATATGTTGTGATTTATATTTCTATATGAACAAATTTTTAGCATCTGGTAGAGATGAAATGGCTTTAGAAATTCTTGGTAGTTTAATAAAGCAGTGGAAATGATTAAGAATTGCACTTTTAGCTGATAAAATTAAGAATATGTAGAAAAACAAAAACATTCTCTGAATTATATTTCTATAAATTTCTAGGTTTTAATGAATCTTACTAAACTACAAAATATGTTTACTAAAACTCTATTCTCATTAAAAGTAATGGATCCTGGTAATGATTTAGTATAATTGAAAAATTGTGGTAAAATATCTGTATATTATTTGCACTAATAGTTCCTTTCAGATATACCATTTCAATTTAAAACATTTAGACAATTTTCAAAAGATCAAAATTTCTATGTACACCTTTTAAAAGAAATAAAATCTGTTTAAATAATACACCATAATGGTGATAGGTAATATGATACAACGTTAACTAACCATTTAGAGGGGCTGGGGATTTAGCTCAGCGGCAAAAGCGCCTGCCTGGCAAGCGCAAGGTCGTGAGTTCAGTTCCCGGTACCGGAGAAAAACCAAAAAAAAAAAAAACAAAAAAAAACAAAACAAAACTAACCATTTAGATGTGATTTTTCCTATTTAGTAATACAGGAACTAACTAGCACTCATTCAGCCTCAGCCTGTTATGAGTCTAAGCCTATAGGATTTGTGTATTTGTGTAGCCCCTTGGTGAGAGGGGTGCTCCAAATTTAGCTAAATCTGTATTATTATTTTCATACCTGTTTTAAACTAAATTTAAAACAAAAATTATGATGTTTTCCAGTAACTGAAATTTATCACAAGAGTCAGTGACTTCACTTTCCTCCAGGAATTATATGTTAAGCACATCATTTCCTAGTAACCAGTCCCAATACAATGAATAAAAACCCACATTCTACAGAAACACTTCCTAATCTGCCTTGTTCCTTGGTGAGGATTCGAGGAACTTCTGCTTTGAGTATATCAAATAGTCCCATTTACCCACACGTAATTTTTTAAAAAGTGAAGTTACAGAAGAATCAACATGTTAATGCTTCATTGTTTCTGACCATGCTGTGTGTAGCTGGGGTGTTGCTGAGAGAATGATGTACATATGTGTCTCAATGGGGAAAGGAGTAGTTGTGAGTCCCAGACTTAAGTTTTGTTCATCATTGGTGCCAAAATAAAATGCTCCTTAATCTGGCCAGCAGCTAAGACAAGTGAACAAGACATGGATGCTCCAAAGGACCTCTGGAAGTCCTTAAGATTTGCTTTACAAATCGTAAACAGCAACATTGATAGCTACAAATGACAGTGTGGATCAATTGGAAAATATCATAGTGACTGCTTTCCTGTGTCTTCTCTCTGTTTCTTTCTGTCTGAATTATGCCATTCTTTCCTATTAATTTTATTTTGTCCCTTTTTAAATCATTTCAACCCTCCTTATTTTCTTTATTTTATTTTATTTATTTATTTATTTTGGTACCAGGAAATGAACTAAAGACCTTGCACTTGCCAGGTAGGCACTGTGCTGCTGAGCTATGTCCTTGGCCCTTTCCTTTCTTCAAAGTCCCTTGTGTTAAATTGAAAGAATGAGCATATTAACTAAATACACTACTATTTTAACTTGAAAAAAGAAGACTGTAAAAACCTAGACCTTATTCTATATCATTAAAATTTCTCCCCACATACACAGATTAAGAAGTGAAGTAAAATATTCATGTCAAATATTTATTTCTGTATGAATATGTTCCTTACCTTTGCCAATAAGTAAATAAATTACTGTTTTCTTGCTCAGAAATAAGAATAAACAATCAGTTTTAAGCAAAGGTCTCAAATGCCACTTTGATGCATTAAGTCTTGCTGTACCTCTTGGATTTAAAAGTACAGCTATGCAGCACATAGTCATTCATTTTTAGTTTACTTCAAAACTTTTCATAGCTGATTTCTTATATTATTGATCTCAGTTCATGGGCCTATGAAAAATTTCTGCTTGTGAACTGAATCTCAGAATCCAAAAAGACCTCCTTATACTGATATTCTTCTATTAATAACATATTTATTTGATATTGAGAAATGCAATGTTAATTGTAATATTCAAACATATTATTTGTATTTAGTAAAACTAAATTATGGCTTTCGATGATACTTTAACTAATTTAAGTCATCTCAGCTACTAGTGTTTACTAGTATATTACTTACTGTATTGCAGATAATATGTAAAGGAGTTCACAATAATTTTATCTAATTTTTGTAGTAATCTTATGACAGAGTGTCTTATTTTTCTTGTTGCTGAGATAAAATACACAACACATGAAATTAAAAGAGGAAAGGTTTATTTAGCTCACAATTTGTAAAGGTTTCAGTTCATAGTTGGCTGGATCCGAGGCAGGGTGGCATTGCAGAGGGGCATCGCAGAGGAGAAACAGTTCACGGTAGGGAGGAGGCAGGAGGCAGCAAAGCATCCAAGTAGCCAGGAAAGCTCCAGCAGCAGGCTGCTTTTCCCTTTTATCCTTCAGTTACCTTCTCTTTGTTTGGTGCCACTTACACCCAGGGTGGGCCTTACCACTATCCACACCCAGAACTATGCCAAACCAATCAGTGAACTAATTTAATAATCAAACATTCTTAATCCCAGTATAACATACCCTAGACCTACCAACTTCCAAAAAACCCCACTGTGTTAGTTACTTTTCTCTCATTGCTGAGACAAAATACCCAATGCCCAAGATTAAGGAAGTAAATGTTTATGTAGTTTACAGCTTGTGGAGATTTCAGTCCATAATCAGCCTGTTCCAAGACAAAGTGGCACACGGCAGAGGGCAACAGTTCATGCTGGCAGAAAACAGCAAAAGCAAAAAGGGATAAGTAAAAGAACAAGCCTCTTTCCTTCCTGTATACTCTAAGCAGGCTACCATCCCCAGAGTGGGTGTAGCACTCACAACCTATAACCCCAACATTGGACCATGAATCAATCATAAACTCTAGAAACCTGCACCCATGACTGCATGAGGCCTCGGGGGAACATCCAGACACAGAGCATAGCACCCACATATGATGATATGAGAGTTAAGGAGGACATAGACACAGATCATAACACATAGATATTATCATTTCAATTTACAGTAAAAAAATAAGGTTTCTTGAAGTTAAAACTTGATCAAATTTATAGGATTACAACTAAAGTCTCATGCTACTTCTCTCAGCACTATTTTGCTATTTTCCTCCCTGAGTTTTTAGCTTATGACAACTTGAATGTGACCTACATTGGTTTATTCTTTCTAAATCCATCCCTAAAGAGTAAAATAAAATTGCTATAGCTGTCTTAGACTAGTTGTTCTCATCCAGAAGTAATTTCGTTTTAAGAGTACATTTTTCAGAGTAGGCTAGAACAAATTGGCAATGACAATTAGCTTAGCTAGGGCTACAGGGTAGTGGAGAGGCCCTTAATGGACAGAAGACAAGGATGTTGGTAAACATCCTACAGTGTACAGAGCAGACATTTTATATAACAAAGAACTGCCTGGCCCATGATATCAACAGTAACAGTATTGAAACCCTGCTTAAGGGTTTCAATAAATGTCTAGCCATACCTTTCCTCCTAAATAACTGTTAGATTCTGTGGGAATGGGGTCTAGGGGTCCACAGACTCACCCTCTCCTGGCTTGTCTCTCTTTCCCACATAGAAAGAAGAAGGGAGTAAGAAGAGAAGACCAGTGCAAAGCAAAAACTGTATTGCAGATATCGTATGATGTGGTGTAAATCCACTCCCGGCGACCTCTGGGGGCACTCAGAGCTGTGTAACTGCTGAATCTGGGGTAGTGTACTGTTTAATGGGGGTAGGAGATTGGATATTGGGCTTATTGCTAGGGGTTTGGTCTTGTGGACTAACAGGAGAATTCGGGCAGGCCGAGCAACCTGTGTTATGGCAAGTGTTGCCCGCACAAAGACAAGGTGTCAAAACCACAGATTGTCAACTCAGTGTGACCACACAGAAGCAGGTCTCAAATCCACAGGATGTCCACTCATCTGCCTGCTGCAATGAAGAACATCTCCTTTCTACTTCTTAAAGGAGCCAGGCTCCCTAATTTAACTCTGCATAAATGCCCCGACTGTCCCCACCTCACCTACTGACTCCTGCTCCAAAGATGACTGAATAGTAGCAGAAGTAATGAGAAGAAAAAGTCAACAAGACTTGGAAGGACAAGTTAAAACTATGGATTTTTTTGAAGTGTGTATATTAGTGAAACATTTATCTTATTTCCTGCTCATGCATTCTCAGGGACTTGTGTAGGAAAAATCTATGAATTACACCCAAGGCTTTAGTGTCATAGAGTCCATATGGGTGCTGTGACCTCAGGCTAGTATTTCTGAAACTGTCTGAAATGCTGTTACAGTCTGGAATTTTAATGCCGACAGTCCATGTGCTTGGACTGGTCCCAGGCTTGGTCCCCAGGAAAGTGTTATTAGAACACAGTGAAGCCATTAAGATTCAAGGCTTACTGGGCAGAATGCAGGACCCTGGACAGGGATAGTATTACCCAATCCCTTGCTATTATTTTTTGCTTCCCATCATGAGATGAACAGTCACACACTCCCTGCCCTCCTGCACTGTCTCTCAGAAACGCCGGGCCCAGAGGCATTTCGTCATCTACCGACACCTCTAAAATTCTGACCTCAAATGAAACTTTTCAGAGTTGATTGTCTCAGGCATTTTTCATACTAATAGATATCTAGCCCAGATATAAAACAAGTATTCGTGTCAAGTATTTTATAAATTAATTTAATAATGGAAAATATATTGCCTAATTTTTTTTTATTTTAAAAATAAAAGGAGGAAAACATTAACAGACAGACAATCTTTTACAAAATAGCAAAAGGACAGTACAGACAATACAGAGTTACAAACAAAGTGGTAGGAAATTAACAGTGCTTGTTGTATTACATATTATCTTGCCTATTGTATTTAGGCTAGATTGAGACAACTAAAATTTCAAGTGCCATCAGTTTAACAAGTTATTCAAATGCCCCCAGAATACCTTGGCTTAATTCTAGTCACTATTCTGTCACTTGTAATCTCTTGTTCAAATCCTTTAACATTGAGTGTGCAACCAATTTCCTGAAATTCCCTGTGTATGCAATTTCCAGAAAGCAGCCAGAAGTTCCTTCTCCATTCGATATCAGTCGAAATGCTATTTATTCCTTTCTGCTGGGGATATTTCTTCCACATTGTTGTAGTAGTTGAATTGTGATTCTTCACTTCCTGTTATCCAAAAGGCAAAGTCCAGGCAGCAGTACCTGACTTACTGGCTAACACTCCAGGGCCATTAAATTACGGGAACAGCAGAAGTATTGCGCTCACCTGTGGGATCTGAGGGCGGGGAAGCTCAGAATCATATTGCTCTTGCTGAAAGTTGCCAACTTATTTTTCTTCTTTTCATTACTTCTCCTATTGAGTAAAGAGGTTTTTTCTCCCTACTGTCAGTTCATACTCTTAGTTTTCTAGTAAACCTATCACAACCCTGTTATCATCTTTCAATATATTGTAGTAATAAAGCTTTATAACATAGATTTGAGGAATGAAATCCTTTCTCTGAAGGTTAACATGAAAACAACCTCCAGAGAAAAACTAGCTTATTACTTATTATTAGAAAGATTTCAAAAATACATACAGTACTTGAAGCATCAATAATATTAATGTTAAAAAACCCAGTTACCCATATTGAGAAGTATTTATATTGCTAGTTCAGTGCTGAGATAAATATATGTCTTTGTGATCTAATTTTTTAGCATTATACATCAACCCAAATTCTAGATATGGAACCAGTAGCCAAATTGTATAGTAGAATTTCTATTCCACTAGAAAACAGATGCAATGTTAAATATATCTATTTGTTAAATTATTTAAAACATACATTATACTTACAATGTAAACTTATTTTATGCATAAGAAATATATTTTTAACAGTTTAAGAAAAAACTTTCTTTTTGGTTCCAGAATTTGACCTCAAGGCCTCATGTTTACCAGGCAGGAGCTGAAGAAAAAAACTGATGTAAAATAATTTCAAACTCTACTATACTGTGACACTATCTTTTTTTTTTTTTTTTTTTTTTGGTTTTTCTCCGGTACCGGGAACCGAACTCACGACCTTGCGCTTGTGAGGCAGGCGCTTTTGCCGCTGAGCTAAATCCCCAGCCCCGACACTATCTTTTAAATAAACCAGTGCACACTGTTAATCTGCAAAGAAATGTGGATTCAAATCACATTATTTGCAGTGCTTTTAAAATAATTTAAAAATTTAAATTTGCTGAAGGACATTTTTCATACACATAAAAGGAATCTTCCAAAAGAATGAAAAATAAAATAGATTTTTAAAGAAATCTTTTTTTTTTTTTTTTTTTTTTTTGTACCGGGAATTGAATTCATGACCTTACGCTTGCCAAGCAGGCACTTAAACCACTGAGCTATATCCCCAGCCCTAAAGAAATATTTTGTTATATTAAAATTGTGATATTTAGATTGTAATTAGTAAGATGTGAGATTTTCAGGCTGTTATTGGGAAATCATTACATTTATTTTCCAAGTGTATTTGTTTTATAAGTGGTATCCAGCACAGTATTTATATCATCTTTTTTTTCTTTAATTCATCTTATGGTGAAAAAACTCATAATTATTTTATTGAAGTCATGCAAACATCTTATTGCTATGTACTTAGTTTATTTATACTATAAAAGCAAATCTAGTGGCATTTTAAACTGTTCTTTGTTCCAAAGATAATAAATAAAATAATTGGTTTTCACATAATTGCCTCTCCTATACCACCTTCCTATTGCATCCACTTTACTAATCATAGTTAAGAAGGTACAAATCGTGATTATTAACCAGGTAAGGGGGTGTTATAAACATTACCTAAGAGATTTTCTCACTAAGCATGAAATAATTAATTAACACAAAATTATATTTCTTGGTGACAAAATCATATGACAAAAATTCACATACTGGAATATAAATCTATTTTAATGAAAAGATTCAGCTGTGATCCAGATCAACAACATTTGCTGGAATGCTGTAGACCAGTCATTACACTAAGCAGTGGAACTCTGAGGAATGCATTTTCAATCCTTCACACTTGAGAAGAGTAACAGATAATAACTGCTAACATTTGTTGGGTATATAATGGGTAGTTAGTTTTCTTTAGGCAGAGAAATGTGTTTATACAAAGAGTGGTGTATTTGGTTAACTGTAAACAGTTTTGCTGCAATGGGAGCAAATGAAATGATTAACTTAATTGAACTATCATGAGCCAACTTCACCTTAAGAAATAAATGCTAGTAAAATACCCTGATCACACATGCTATCACAGCACCTAAGCTGACACACATAACAATTAGGTAGTCATATTTCCCATCATTATTTTTACCATTTGCTTATCTTAGTGATACTTATCTATTTATTGCCTGAGTTAAGAACCTGAGTTCATATCCAGAATCATCAACCTGATCTTTTATATTTAATAACATGAACTAGATTTTCAAATTTACTTGTAAACAGCCAAAGTTCCATATTTATGTAAGTTATAAATTATATTTTATGTTAATGAATGTTTCGATTCTGAATTGACCCTCAGAGCCCTAGGCATAAGCCAAACGATGGGTAAATTATAACTTCTACCCACAAAGTATTTATCTTTGAGCTTTTTCCTTACACATAAAATTCTGAAGTAACACACTGAGTTAAACCATGCAATCATGCATGTGTCCACTCTTTTATCAAGTCTTCATGGCAGTTTCTCTGTAGGTGCCTCAGTATTTAGTCAGACATCGGAAAAGGAAATTCTTGAATGAAATGTATTTTAACAAGTTTCTGAAACAAGCTCTAATCCAGGACACAAGTGGAACCAGGTCTGTAGGAAGAGGTTATGCTGTGAAGGGCATAAATGCACAGGTTTAGTTATTATTAGAATGAGAGAGACCAGCAAGAAAGAACAGTGCTTCATCTTTGAGGCAAAAACTAGGGATGAGACAATGGAAAGTACCAATTAGTGAAATCAGAAGAGTACAGCATTCTCCCACCACAGAGCTCAGCAGACTTAGCAGGCCTGGCCCGCATGAATGAGGAATTTGTGCTATAGAATCAATGTCTTCTGGAGAAAGATCTGTTTCTTTAGATATGAAATGGATGTAAAATACTCTCATGACTCAAGGAGGATATTTTTGCATGATATATGTGTGAGAACAAAGCTATTTGGAAACTATAACATGAAAAAATTTACCAACAAGAACCCTACATGTTCCCGGTAC
>NW_004955414.1:3252293-3301604 GCF_000276665.1 Chinchilla lanigera
ATTTTGAAATAATTGAACAGGCAATTATAACAATAGCATACAATTTACAACAATAACTGGGGAACCCAGCTACAGTCCCTCAGTTTCTCTATTCAATGCATTTTATGTAACTAAAGTACAATATCAGAAACAGGAAATTGATTGACTGCATAGGATTTTATCATTTTATTAAGACATCTGTAGACATCTGTAACCTATACCACTCAAGATGGACAAGGAATATTATTTCAGTACTGCAAAGCTCTTTCTTCGCTGTCCTGCTGCATAAAGTTCTCACACATTTTGTAAAAAACAAAATGGCACAGAGTTTGTTGAATTAAAACAACAGATGCTTATTTCCTGTTTGTTTTGGACAACAAAAATCTGAAATCAAGGAATCTGTGGAACTGTACTCTTGTGGAGGCTTTAAGGAAAAATACCTCCTTGCCTTTTCCTGTGTTTGACAGATACCATTCCTTGCATTATGGCCACATTTTTCTTTGTTCCACCCTTAAAGTTGCCTATGCTTCTCTGTGTCTTCCCTTTGCATGTTTTCTTCTAACAATTCTCCTGATTTCCTTTAGGCCCAACCTCAACAACAAAGGATATGCTCATTTTCTCAAGATCTACATTCTATGTATTGATTTACAAGGTTAAAACCATACATTTCTGGGAAATAGACATGGGCATGCCCTTATGTAGACTCACCATTCAAGTCCCTATTTCCTTTATAACCAAAAACACCCCCATCTCTAGCATTCCTAAGCACTGTCAACCAATGACTTATTCTTCACCTCTGATATTTTATCATTAACATTAAATAACATGTGCACACAATGTTAATATTTTGAAATTCTTCTCATTTAGTGGAATTTCTTGAGATTTCTAAGTTGTATATTTCAATACCAGTTCCTTTTAGTTGATGAATAGTATTTGCTTGTATCAATGTACCACAATTAACCATTAACTTACTAAAAAACTCATTGAAGACCAGCCATGTTTATATTCAGAGGTGCCTCCAACAAGACTCTGAGGCAGGGTTTGTCCGCAGAGGGCTTTGACTGAGGCCGTTTACCCATTTTGCGGAAGTGCTTGTCTACTCCTCAAACTTCCGCTCTTCCTCACTCCAGCCCACGAATCCATAAAGACGTGAGAAGCTTTAGTTCAGGTCTCCTTGGCAATGAAATTTCTTTTTCTTTCTTTCTTTCTTTCTTTCTTTCTTTCTTTCTTTCTTTCTTTCTTTCTTTCTTTCTTTCTTTCTTTCTCTTTCTTTCTTTCTTTCTTTCTTTTTCTTTCTTCCTTCCTTCCTTCCTTCCTTCCTTCCTTCCTTCCTTCCTTCCTTCCTTCCTTCCTTCCTTCCTTCCTTTCTGAGACAGGGTCTCCCTGTGCAGTTCAGGCTGGCCTTGAGCTCAATTTGTAGCCCAGACTGGTCTGGAACTTGCAATGATCCTTCTGTCTCAGCCTCCTGAGTGCTGGGATTACAGGCGTGCGCCACCACGCCCGGTTCCTGTCCAATTTTTAATTGGAGTTTTTTTTTTTTAAATTAATGAGAATTCTTTATACATTACAATATGAGCCTTTGTTAAACATGTGATATAAAAATATTATCTCTCAGTTCTCCCAGTCTGTAACTTACCTGTCCATCCTCTCATCCTCTTTTTTTGTTTGTTTGTTTTCTGGAATTAAACTCCAGAACTTGCGCTTGCCAGGCAGGCGCTGTGCGCTGAGCTAAATCCCCAGCCCCTGTTCATTTTCTTATAGGATCATTCACAGAGAAAAGAACTTTAATTTTGGTAAAAACGGAATGTTTTTTTTTTTCTGTAAGAATTAAGATCTTTTGTGTCACTTCAGAAAATACCTTATTGCCAAAAAAAAAAAAAAAAAAAAAACATGGATAAACTTGAAAGACGTTATGGTAAATAAAAGAAGTCAGGTAAAGAAAGCCAGATAAGGCATGATCTCACGTGTGAACTCTGAAAGGTTGAACTCAAGAAATCAGGAAATACAGTGGGGACTGCAGAGGCTCGGTGTGGTGGGGTAAGAATGTGGGAATGTTAGTCAAGGGGTACATGTTTTAGTTAGGCAGGAGGAGTAAGTTTTACAGATCTTCACTAGAGCGCACATAAAAATCACATTGTACAAAGTAAATATGTATAATTTTTATTTGTTAGTTATTACTTTTTTATTTTACAAATTAAAAAACTAACAAAACAACAATGAAGACAAAATCAAAACAACACAAAAACAACAAAAATGATACAGGACCTCAAAACAAAATGACAGAAATTAACAGTGGTTGCTACATTACATACTGTTATCTTCAATGAAGTTGCTGAGTCGACCAGATGTAAGACTGTAAGACTGATCAAAAAGGTGAGGAAAAATAAACAAGAAAATAATTATTTTTTTGAAAAGCAAAGGCCAATCAAAACAGTGCTTCCAAAAATAGTATCTAAAGATTTCTCCCTGTGTTTTCTGTCTTTTGTAGTATAAAGTTTCTGAATTTTGAACAGCATGTAAGTGGTGGATGTAGGTAGCTTTTCTCTTTCTTTCCCTGTAGAAACCCACTCATTCATATCATGTGTTGAAAATGTGTTGCTTTTCCATTAAATCACTTTTCTACTCTTAGAAAACTTTGACTATATTTGTGTGGGACTTTGCATTTTCTTCTCTGTTCTATTCCATCAGCTGCATGTCTTTCTCCATAGCACAGTATTCCTAACTAGCTCTATGTATCTCTTGAAGTGGGTACTGTGATTTTCCCTACCACGGTGCTCTATTCCAGAAGTATTTATTCCAACATCATATTAATTTCATAGTAATCTTTCTATGTAATTTAGAATATTGCTGGGGTATAAATTTGACATGTTTAGTGTATTGAGTTCATGAACACTATATATTTCCTTGTTTAGAACATCTTTAATTTCTTTCATCAATGTTTTGTAGTACTCATTACATAAATCCTATGAATGTTTTATTAGATAATATCTTAGTATTTGATTCTTTTGAAAAATTTTAAATGGCATTGTATGTTTAATTTTAGTTTCCTTATGTTTAATTCAAGTACTTGAAAATACACGATTTTTCCATGTTGTTGTTATATCCTGAGACCATGTTAAAATCATTTAATAATTCCAGGAGCTTTTGGAAAGACTCCCTGGGACTTTTTTATGCAGTTCTCATGCATATAAAATTTGTTTTTTTAAAATTTCATCTGACTGGCATGCCTCAGATTTCTTGTAACTTCCTTATTAACGACTATAACTTTCCAAAGCTGCAAACAGTAGTGATGAGAGTGGGCATTCTAGGCTTGTTCTCAAATTAAAATGAGCACTCTCTTCTATAATTATCTACATACAGTGCCTGCCTGCTACACAGAAGACATAAATAAAGATGAGAGTCTCTGACAGCAATATGAAAAGAGTTTATAATACAATTAAAAGTTATATATCATTTAAGAATCAAGAAAATTATCACTTAAATGAGAAATACAATCAAAAAATGCCATCACCAACAAGAATCAGATTTAGGATTACTAGATAATGATGATAAAACAAGTATCACTAAAAAAGAAGAAATTAAAAACTCTCTTCAAAAGAAAGAAAATAGTAGCAAATAAATAAATCATAAAAAATATGTAAAGAGAATAGAAAATTATAGTAATATAAAAATTATGGTTATAAGAAAAGGTACTTTCTTTAAGTGGATGATATGAGATATGATCAGCAAACTTACTCCATTATAATTTATATATTATGTAGTTTATCATATTATAGCTTATATACTATACAAACTTATTAGATTTTCTCAAAGGCAGACAAGAAAAATTAAGCAAAGTGTGAGAATTAGAAGATAAAACAGAAAATAATAAAATGGAGGATATGAGCTCTAAAATAGGAATAATTATTTTAAATATGTATTATCTAAAAGCAACAGTTAAAAGACAGACCAGTGCAATGGATAGTAAATACCACCCTAATACATGTTATTTTCAAACACTTTTGAGAATTTATTCAATGTACTTAATTTCAATAAGAGACTAGACAGAAAAGAAACTAAAGTGGAGCCTCACTAACTTACATAGCAATAGCAAAAGATCAAGCATTTATACCATTGGAGCATTGTAGGGAGAAAAGAAAATGTGACAGGCTGAAACACTGACTAGAAATTCCAAAATTTGGAAAAAACTTGAAAATGCACTCATTCAAGGACCTGAGTGCACACCATAAGAATGGGATAAACCCAAAGAAATGTCTGTGAAGACTTATTGCGAGAAAGCTTGTGGAAACCGCAGACAACTAAAAAGCTTCAAAATAGCCAGAAAGAAATATTTCATCCAGGAACAATTCAGATGATGGCAGAGTCTTTTATTATTTCTTTTCTTTTTTGGCAGTGTAGCTTGTTAGTGTTTTCCTTTGTTTTACTCTCAGGCCAGGGAGGCCAGAGAAAGTGCACAGTAGTTTCTAAGTATGAAAACAAAATAGCTGGCCACCCACAGTATACCTCAGGTGACACTGCACAAGAATAAAGAGGATATAAATATATGGAGACCCTTTCAGAGAGTTCTGAGAGATCGTTTTCTATGTTAAGCTTAGTTTTTAAAACTGACTAAAAAAAAGTTCTTCAAGCATAGATAAAATGATTTTTAAAAATTACTCTTTACCCATAAAGAAAAATAAAGAATAAGAATAATATTTGTAAATACAATAGATAATCAACTCTCTCTTAAGTTTTCAAATCGTGTGTAATAATTGCAACAAAAAGTATAACTCCCTTGTACCAAAGAAAATTTTATCCAAAATACATCACTTGAAGTGGTAAAATATTAAAATCAGCAAAGTGTGGTACAACATATATATATATAAATACAATAATCACTGAGAAAAATATGCTGTGATGTTTAGCTATTGCACAGTTTCTCTTATATGAGAAACCCAAATTATAAATAAAGAGTAAAATAAAAGATAATAGGAGGTAAACACACAAGCCTAAAAATCATACTGCTTTTCTTACATGAACAAAGCAAATTATAAATAAAGAGGAAGATAAAAGACAGCTGATAGAAAATAGGAACCTAGATCTTCAGCAAAAGGGAACAAGATTGAAAGAGGGAGTGGGAAGGCGAAAGGAAAGTAGAGAAAAGAGAATGAAGACGTGCTATGTACTTACACCTATTCTTCAAGAGGAGCATCATCATTACGTATTGCAAACGTGTGCCAATGAAAATTAAAATTTAAAAAGTTAATTTCCAGGTCTTTAGGATATTTATGTAGCACACCTCCATCTTCTTTTCATACATGAAAGTCCTAGGAAACATTATTTATTTTTCAAAAACAACAAAGAGTACAATTCATGTTTTAATTAATTTTTCATAATCTTATGGAGGTAATATTTACATGAGTAAAGTATATTTATGTAGAGAGGCAGATCAATAGGTTCTGACAAATGTTTATAGCTCTTTTCTACAAAATATGCAATAAATAGATCAATTTCCTTAGCCTCAATTTTTTTCCTTGAGCACTTTCAAAGCAAATAATTCACCCTACCCTAGGATGCGGGAAATATCTGGCCTGCTTTCTAAAATTATAGATTTAATTTGTCTTTTCTAAACTTTTTCTTGAGTCTGAATATTTCTGGTGAGCATAATATATTTTTTAAAAATATCCATCACATTTTTAATAGGGTTTCACTGGATATGCATAAATCACAATCTGTTAATATATTCAGGTGTTGATGTTCAGTAAGAACATTTCCAAGTTTTATTTTGTTTTTTTGTTTATTTTGTTTTAAGACTGTAGATGTTTCTTTTATTTCACTTTAGTAAATATCCTGGAGTATGCTGAACTGTTATATGGTGTGTGCTTAACTTTGTAAGACATTGCCAAACTGTTTCAGAAGGTAGATGTCTTATTTATTTCAATACCAATCATGTATAAAAGATCTTACACAAGAACTTAATTTTATTCAAAAAGAAATTTCCTTCATTCTCCTTTGCTTGGGATTTTCTTCCTAACAGTATAGTTTCTCTAATTGGAAAACTCTTTACATTTGTTATTTGTTTAATTCTTAGCCTTTTTAAAATCTAAACTCTGCCTCTTAGTCATACCATTAATTTACTAGAAACTTTCTTCTCAGTAGCTGATTAAAATTGCATTTCAGTCATTTTCCGTGCCATGAAGATCTTTATATTTGAAGGCCTGTTCTCAAATGTTTCATAATAAGACTTCAGAATCGTCATTTTCTTAACTTGATGTAACGTGCTACTGATATTTCTGTCCAAAGCGTTGAACTTGGGTTTATTTTGAATCTTGAAACTCTTTCACATTGCAATGGTACCATATTATTATCCAGTTAATTTTTTGACAAAAAACTTAAATGACATAGAAAAATTTAGGAAAGCAGATTTTGATTCAAAGTAAATGTGTTAAGATGTTCTTGGTCAGCCCAGAAGCAGTAATAAAATACTATAGGCTCTGTATATTGAACAATTGATGACATGATGTTTTTTAACTTTGTAAGTTAAGAATTCTTAAATTTATAATATTTGGAGACTTAGAAATCCAAGATCAAGATTTTGTCTGAGTCCATTCTCAATGTAGCCTCTTACCTTGACTTAAAGATGGTTTTCTTCTTGTGCACCTTCATATGGAGAAGAAAGAAAATTCTCTGATGTTTTCTTATAAGGATGGTAAGCCTCTGCAGAGGACATTTCCTTCATGACCTCATATAAATGTAATTATTTCCCAAAGTCCCTATTACATGTGGCCCCATTTTAGACCTGACACTAGGGAATGACTATCTTGATTCATTTATCTACCTATCAAAATTATGAGAGAGTCTACAATAATAGAAAAAGTAGTTTGTTCATAATTTGATCAATTTAGGAGGGCAGTTAGTCTACACCTCCCATCCCAGAATGGACAGAAAGAAGCACTCTAGTTCATAGAGAGGGTAAAATATACGTCAGGAAATGTACATAGATAGATGAACCAGGATTTGGTCCATCAGAGAACCACAGAATATTGTGAATCCGTTTCTGTTGAAACCTCCTTGGCTCCAGGGCTGGAAATTAGAGCTTCAACGTGCAAATTTAAGGGAGATACAGACACAGATTGCATCACAGAATCAATTTTAATATGATCTATTATTCCTTTTCTTTATAACTTTTAAACAAGCGTTTGAGGGATTTATTGCAATCCAAAAACTTTGAAGGATGGAGCTACTTGAAATATTATTGGTAATATGAAAATATATAGAGGTCATTTTCCTTTAGCATCAATAGATAGGCATTATAGGGCCTAAGGGGAGAAAGAAGGGTCCAAAATAGCATGTGCTGCTAGTTAAATAAAGAAAGACACCAAAGTATAGTACATTTCCCTCAAAGCACAATGTTTTAAGATTATGCGTTGTCTGCAGTTCTCTTGATACCTGATCGACTAACCTTCTAGTTCCAGAACAGGATATACAACACTCCTGGCTGCCAGAACTTGCACTCCAGTGATGTCCTGTGGCTTGGGCTGAACATGGTATGAATTAACAGCTTATCTTTCTTGAATTTTTTCACAAGTTCCTTACACATTTAAAACCATTGAGGAAATACTGACTACCTAAAAGGGGAGGAAGATATTTTGCAGTTGCAAGGTAAATCCTAAGTAAAAAGTTCCCTCAACCCCTGGAGTGACTTTTGTGTGCACAAAAAGGTATCCAAACTAACTCTCAAGACAGGTTATTTCATGACACTGCCTTCTTCCTTGAGGTCATTGCTCTCCATACAATATACCAACTTAACAATAAATTCTACCTAAACTTCTGCAAGGCCTGTGTGTCTTGTTTGAATTCTTTCACCAAGCGTGCAAATAGCAAAGCAGCAAGGAAGTGAGCAGCCAGTTCCTTGCTGCATCCAGATCTAGCTTCCTGGTGGGAGCATCTATTTACTTCTAGGAGAAAGTTTAAATCCCTGTCAGTTTCAACCAGAAAAAATAATTAATTTCTAGAACTTAACCAGAGATCAAGGAAAAGTAAGTGGAATCCTAAGAATTTAAGGATTCAAGGTATTAAAGACACAGAGGGTTTCATGAGGGAATAAATTAAGTATAAGTGGCACAATCTGCAGAAAGTCAAATGCCACTCCTAAACCCTCAACAGAGATAGGAATTGGGTGCCAGCGCATTGCACCTTGGGTCTGAGTGAAAAACTATATTTTCTATCCTGATTGTCTCCTGTGTGTTGGTTTGGCTAACAATAAATTTTCTTTTTCTTTTCATGTTAGGACTATATTAACTCAGCCTCTAGATATTACACGCACAATTGAGGAACACTTTTTTAACTTCTACAGTTCTTGGTATAGTAGTAAATCATTTGACATTTGAGGTATTTGTTTTCTGGCAGTGGGGATTGGTATGCCCGGGCAAGGAAGAAAATGTATTTCTGAAAACTATGCAAATCCCTCAGGCCCTATAATCAGACTAAGTTTGAACAGCAAAAGTTAGTAGAGACAGAACTAATAGCTAAATGACTATAAAAGTGTAAAGACAGCTCAAAAGAATACCCCAGAACCAAGGAGAGGTGTCTAAGGAAGGGGCAACATGGATAAGGGGCCTTATGCAAGACTGAAAGTCAGGCCCCAGTGGGGAAGATGGGGTTCAGGCCTACTTCGTGGTGGTGAAATTCCCTGGGGTATATTTTGCCAGAACTGGTCTACAGTCTTTAGATGAGAAGGAAACTCTCTTCCAGGATGTACATGGACCAAGGTGTGCAAGACAGCAATACAAACTGGGTTGCCATACTGATGGCATTGGTCTTTGTGCTTATGACTATGACTGCATTAAATCTGTATTATGAAAACCACTGGCATGGTACTGGGAAGATTGGGTATCCACATGCAGAAGACTGAATCTAGACCCAGATCTCTCAATCACTCATCATGTACTAAACTAAAATAAAAATGATTGAAGTTCTAAATGTTAAAACAGAAACACTTAATCTGCTGCAAGACAAGATGGATAAAACTCTTGACTATGTAGGACTTTCTGAACAAAACCCCAATTATTCAAGAAATAGTATTAAATCAAGAATCAACAAATGTCATCATATCAAGTCAAAATGTTTCTGCACAGCAAACAACTAAGAGTGAACAGGCAACCTATAGAATGGTTAAAAATATGTGTGGCTATTCCACAGAGAGAAGACTACTGTCTAGAGTACATACAAAACTAAAAAAAAAAAAAAAATTACACCTCACAAAATAAAAGTTACGACTGAAATGAATATACAATTCTCTGAAGCACAGTCAATAATTACATGAAAAAAATGTTCAGTATCTCTGACCATTAAAGAAATGCATTTTAAAACAATACTGAGATTCTACTTTACTCCAGTAAGAATGGCTATTATCAAGAAATAGCCATCAAGAAATGGCTATTATAAAGAAATCAAATAATAACAAAAGCTGATGAGACTGCAGGGAAAAAGAAACCATTCTACATTTTTGGTGGGAATATAAACTATATAACCATTATGGAAATCAGTATGGAGATTCCTCAAGAAACTAAAAGCAGAAATTGCATTTCACCCAGCTATTCCCCTTTTAAGTATCTTCCTGAAAAACTAAAGACATCATGTTACAGTGATGCATGCATAAGCATGGTTATAGCAGCACAACTCATAATAGCTAAGTCTTGGAAGCAAACAATATGTCCTGTGATACATGAATGGATAAAGAATATATGGCACTTATATACAGTAGTATACTACTGTGCTGCAATGAAGGATAAACTTGAGTTATTCATAGGACAATGGATGCACCCCAAGAACATAATGTTAAATAAATTGGACATACTTAACATTGCATGGTTTGGATAGGAAAAAACCAAAGATATAAATAAAAAGCAGCAATAAAGATAATAGGTGTTATGACTTGTTTCTAGATGTCTCCCCAAAGTCTCATGTGGTCATAGCGATTTATCGGTGCTGGTTGAATCTAGAGTATGTGATTGATTCATAGTGCAATGCTGGGATTCAGGGTGCTGGGATTGAGGGTGTGAGTGTTACACCTGCCCTAGGGCGAGTAGCCTGCACACAACACAAGAGACAGAAAGAAGCTTGCTGTCTCTCTCATGTTTCTTTTGCTGTCTTCCATACCATGAATGTTCTCTGCCGTGTTCCATGCTGCATTGGAGTCAGCCAGCTATGACCTAAGATCTTCACAAAGTATGAACATTTCCCCCTTTCACTTTGGGGGTCAAGCGTTTTGTCTCAGCAACGTGAAAAGTAACTAAGACATACGAAATAAGGAGACAGGTCTTTCGCAAAAGGGGAGGGGACAAGAGAGGGAAGGAGTGCGGAGGAGTGGGCGGGGCATGGGATGAAGAAGAGAATTATGATGTGTTGTGTCTGCTTACCAACTCCCCACGAGGGACGTAACCATTTTATACTACAAACATCTGCCAATAAAATTTTTAAAAATAAAATAAAAATTAAAAATAGGTGGAGAGAGCTCAGTGTAAAAGCTCTGGGTTCAATTTCCAACACCAGAGAAAATAATAAAAATTTGATAAAATTCACCATTGTCAACTTATAAAAACCATTAACAAAACTAAAATAGAATGAAACTTCCTAACCATAATCAAGGGCATTTATAAAAAGGAATTCCATCTAAGGCCACATTTAATGTTAAAAATCTGAATTCTAAGATTGGGATCAAGAAAGCAAGTCTACCCTCATTACTTGTATTGTACACTGATTAGAGTTTCTATCCAGTGCAAGTAGGTAAGAAAAGACATACAAAGATTACCAAATGGAAAGAAAAGAAAATTGTCTTTATTACCACATGACATGTTCTTTCATATGGAAAATGCAATAGAATCTCTCAAAAGAGCTGTTAGAATTCAAAAAGAAAGTTAATTTACATATGTGGTAAAATAGAACAATATAAAAATGTTGAAATATATATATATATATATGTACCTTAACGTTTGCTAATTATATTTCACTAAAACTACTAAAAACAAAGACTTAACTTTATATCTCCCAGAAACACCCCTCTTCTCATTGATTCTTCAACCCAATCCATTGACAACCATTTTCAGAATTCTTTTCTAAATTCCCAAGGTTTTTTTAAATTCCTCCACAATTGATAATACTTTGTATCCACCTGGACTATGTAACAACCTCTAAGCTAATCAGCACTATGGTGTTAATGCTATACTTACAATACATTTCTTTAGGATCTCCAGAAATTGTACCACTCCTCTGCTTCAAAACTGTCAATGACTTTCCTTACACACTTTGTACAAAATAAAAATTTTTATCATAGTCTCTAATAATCTGTATAAATTCCTATCATTCTGAGCTTATCTTCTATATCCTATGGTGTTTATTAATACACAACTTTCTTTTCTTTCTTCAATTGCTGCAAATATATAAATTCATATTGTCTTCAATGAATAGTTTCCAGGAGCACTTGGAGTGAATTAATTAAATTACACAGAAACTTTCCACTTGTATGGTCATTATTGGCATGTCTGTTTTTCTTGTAAAATCTAAATGCTTAAAAATACTCTTTTTGATTCTGTATCTACTAAAAATACTGATAAATGCTTGAAAAAAATGGATATACCGTCTCAATGCTTAATCTGCCCTTTGTTATTCCTAAAGCTGTTCAGCATTTTGAGAATTACACCAGAACTGTCCAAATGCAAATCCAACTCCATCTCCTTTCAGTAACCTTACCATTCTTCAAAATTTCCTCCCCTTTAAGCCTTTTCTACTGCATTGATGATTGTACAGCCTAACGGCTCTCATAGTCTCCCTTTTGGCATAATTCTGTGTCTCAGAGAGCTTCATTTCCTTATCTTTAGACATAAATTTCACAATATGTCTTCAGAATTCCATATTTTGTCTTTTTACACAGAACGTCATCTACATCTAGAAATAAGGAACAGTATATACATTTCACTTTTTGCTAAGATAGTTGTAAAAGTAAAATAAAAGGAAATCTCCTTTATTATTTCAACTTGTGAGCTAACATAAACTCAATTCTATTTTGTTTCTTCTCTCCAAGTTACAGCAGTCTTTTCTGGTCTGATTGAAGTTTGCTTCACTTTCTCTTTTGCCAGTAAGAGGTCTGCTATTCTTCATGGCTTTTTATTTGCATTCAGGAGAATCACTTTTCTGTGATATGATAGGCATGCAAATTGCACTATTAGAAAAGCTGCTGTCCTTTCTCTTCAAAGTGTCTCTCTTACTATCAAAATTCAGGGTCAGGGAAAGTAAGGATGTAGTTGGACTAACATCGTGTGCAGTTACTGTTACTCTGAGAGCCTGTTCAAATTTACAACCCAGTTTCAGACCCAGATCAGCCTGACAGTTGTATTTTCACTATGACTCCCCATGCCTAATGTCAAATTACTGTCTACTTATTGGTCTCTGAGTGTAACTTCTTCAAATGTCTTTTTTCTGAATTTTGTGCTTACTGATTCTAATGTTTACTACTCTGACTGGACTGATTACTAACAAGTTAATGCAATGTATTTCTAGAGAATATATTATAAAATTTAGTTATACATAGTTTAAAAAGAATCTATTACCTTGATCTTAAATGTATTATTTCTTATATTTTGATATATTCTTCTGAAATGTTCTAAATTTAATTATAAACATCATGGTAAGGGGGATGGGGCTAGCATGGCAGCACAAGCCTGCCTGGCAAGCACAAGATCCTGTTTGATTCCCATACAAAAAAAAAAAAAAAAAATTATGACATAATGATAAATACTTCTAAATAATTCACTATGCTTTTCCAAAACATAATGAAAATTTAAAATTTTTGGTACAAACACAATTTTCACACCCAAAATTAAATTAATAATAGCAGTTATACTTTATTTTTATTTTAAAGATAAAAGAATGAAAAGGTATTAACAAACACACAGACCTAAACAAAATGACATAAAAACAATAAAAGCAATACAGAATTTCAGACAAGGTGATAGGAAATTAACAATGGTTGCATTACATGTTGTCATCTTCAAATTGGTTGCTCAAATAAATAAATAAAATTTAAAACAATTTCCTACTACGACTTTCCAGATATGTAATGTATCACTTACAATTTTTCTGTCTTTGTTTATGCACCTTAAGAAAAATTTAATCAAAAAGAGGCCCACCACTAGGTAGTTTATTTGTTAAAAATTAGGCCAATTTTTCCTACACAGTATTTCAACTTCTGAATTTTGTTAACTGCTTTTTCATAGCATCATTTCGTTTGTTTCTCTATCTCTAGGACTTTCTGTGAAATGAAATGAGATTTTAAGGCTAAATTTAAACATTTTTGGCAGAAACAGTTGGTAGTGATCCTATATGCTGTCCTTTGTTTTAATGTAAGGTGCATACAATGCATGGGTATTCTACATTGCTTATGATAATGAGTACTTTCAAGTAATATATGTTCTAATAATTATATTTTCATTTTTTGCAACTTCAAAATGTTCATGTACACATTTTCAAATTTCAATGTGCTGCAAAAACAAAACTAGTAATACACATATAATCTTTTACCAAAAATCAGAACTGGATTGCATTCTGTACTGTTATTCTTCCCTTTTTTTTTTTTTTTTTTTTTACACAAACATGTTAACATTTTCATGTAGGTACACACATAACACTTGCTAAGAAACATTTCAAAGCAAGGAATATAACATCTACTTACCCCTAAGTAGTTTACTGTGAGTTTACTACTACTAGCAAAGATGTTCTCTTCCATACATAATGAATTTATAGTCACAAATATAACATTAAAGAAGCATTATTAGCATTTCTTCCAGATCTAACTTCAATTTATGTCAATGGCACCCTTTGCATATACACACGTTTGTTCAGGTCTAGGGTTCTATCAAATATTATACATTGTAGTAATTGCAATGCCTTCTTCTCTTTTAGTTTGAAAGTTTTTTTGTCTTCTTTTATGCTTTATGATCTTGATATCAGTGAAAATACTGTAGGTACAGTGATGCATGCCTATAATCTCAGCTACTCAATCGGTCAAGCCAGGAGGACTGCAATTCTGAGGCCAGCCTGGGAAACTTACCAAGACTTTCTCAAAAATAAAAAGTTCTGAACATAGTTCAGTGGTAAAGCACTTGCTAGCATGGTTGAGGGCCTGAGTTCCATCTCTGACACTACAAAAAACTTTGAAATGCCTGAGCCAATTATTTTGGGGAATGTCCCATAAATTGCATTTGTCTAAAATTTTCTTCTGAGGGGCTGGGGATTTAGCTCAGTGGCAAAGCGCCTGCCTGGCAAGCGCAAGGTCGTGAGTTCGGTTCCCGGTGCCAGAGAAAAACAAAAAAATAAAATAAAATAAAATTTTCTTCTGTGGATTCCAGGAAGTCAGATTCACTCTTAAAAATAACAGATTAACAATACACTGAAACCCAGTTGAATAAAAACAATACTGGTCAAACTTTTATTTTCTTTTCTCTCATCTCTGAAATATATTGCTAATAAACAAAGGATCTCTTTTCTACTTAACCAGATTTGAATTCAGAATCTTCCCCAAAACAGCACTTCCTGTAGCCAAAAGAACACAGAAAGGAAAACTATTACGAATTTTTTTTCTTACATTCTTTCTTCTGCCCCATTTATATAGTCACTTTTAGTTGGGCTGACTATTTTATTTCATCCTACTGCCACTTTTCAGGGTGCCAAACCTATAAAACAAGTAGAAATCCAGTAAACATTTTTTAACTGTCATAATAGAGAAACAGTACATTTTCAAGAGTAAAGAAGCTCGGGAATCCAGTTTTCATCCAGTTAGAGGGTTGTCATTATACAAAAGTGACTTAGTTGTTTTGAATATCAAAGTTCTCATCTACAAAACAAATGATGATACCTATCTCACAAAATTTATGGAGGATTAGGACTTTCAGAGAAGTGCCTGAATTGTTGCAGCCATTGAACAATTAGGAATCAAAGTTTTCTCTCAACATCTGTGGAGGAATGGGTTCAGGATCCCCACAGATATTCCAAATGAGTGTATATGTTTTAGTTTGTAAAACATGGTAGAGTATTTTCATATAACCTATGCAGTCTTCTACATATTTTAAATCATCTCTAGATTACTTATAATGCCTAATATAGTGAAAATGCTATGTAAATATTTATTGTGCTATATTATTTAGAGAATAATGAAGGAAAAGTCTGCACATATTAGTACAAACACAATTTTTAAAAATATTTTCAATATGAAATTGTTGGATCCAAGAATATAGAACCCACAGATGGGGTGAAGAAACTGTTTTATTACTCTTACTATATACTGGATCATACTGTAGGAGTTTTTATTTTGAATTGTATTCTACCATCTAGTACTGACTGTGCTTGAAAAATTTTTTTAAGAAAACTATATCAATAAACACATAGGAATATTCATGACACAAGCAATCTGAAAACTCCAATACAGGAAGCACTCAGACAGTTATTAAATTTTTATTTTATCTGACTCTTTCTTACAGTATCTTAAGCACAAGTATTGGTGGAGGAAGTGCTGTGACAGGAAAAGGCAGGGTTTTTAGTTTTGTTTCATATTTCTTTCTCATCAAGAAAAAATAGGGTCAATTTTTGTCTTTCCTGATATGCTTCTCTTCTACCATTTGATTCTTTCTATATTACAAATAATCTCATGGTGAGAATAGGAACTCAAGGAATTGGGTTTAAAATACAAAAGTAAAAGTAAAGTAAATTGCAAAGGGATAGATAATATTGATAGGTAGGGAAGATTTAGGAAGAAAGAACCTCAGCTCTTCTTTGTAGTCACAAAAATGGTGTAGTTTATTCCAATTTTATTTTATTTACCATAGACATCTGTGATAGTCCTCTTTTCACTGCTGAGATCAAACACCTAAGAAAAACCAATATAAAGCAGGAAAGATTTATTCTGGCTTTTGGTTTCAGAAGTTTCATTCCATGATCAGCTGGCTCCAAGGCAGATCCATCATGGAGGAAGGCAATAACAACGGAGTTTGCTTGCTTCATGTCAGCCAGGAAACAGAAAATTAAGAAAACAGTGCAAGAGGAAAGGGACTAGAGACAAGATACTGTTCCCGAGGTCACATCCCTAGGCCACATTCCCTTGAACTCTGTCCCGTTGTCTATGTTTCCATTACATACAAAAAACATCATGTAATTATGATCTCGTCCATAAATTTCTCTGTACCCAGAAGTATGCTTTACTAATTTCCGTGGTGTTTCCCTTCCCAATCAGATTAACAATTAATATCAACCATTACAACATCAAATTCCTTTTAGGAATCAAATGAACCTCAGCAGCAACCACAAAGCAGTCAAGCAAGTGGAAATGGTGAAAATAGCATGTGTGGTGTGGACTTAAGGAGACCAGATTGCAGTCTGATGAATTTAGTAGGCATAGTAGTAATTTGCTCAGTTGAAATAATTTCTTATTAAAATATGCACACTCATTCCAGTCTATTAGAGTACTACATAAAATGCCCTTTGAGAAACAAATAAAACCATCTTTAAAAGTGTTCTGTGTATTCTAGAGTCTTTAACTGATAAAAATTTCATTACTAATCTTAGGATCAATAAACTTTGGAAATTCTGCTAAGAAGAAAATGGGCCTTAATAAATTGAAAGTTAAAACTCTTGAATATTAACAACTAGGGTTTTGTTGTTTTTTGCTGTTATAATTCAGGATTAGGAAGTCAATATAATTAGCAAATTTGAAAGGATACAGGTGGTACAGGCTTAGCAGTTGTCAAAAATAATAAGTTATTGAGGTAAAAAGAGAGATAATCTTATTGGGTTAGGAAGTTAGAAACAGTATTAAACATTCCACAGTGTTGTTGCCTAGCAAAATTACTGTGGAAGGAATAAAAGAATTTGATATGGATACCCAATCAGCAATAGAAGAGAAAAAGGATAAAAACATGGTGGTCTTGAGGAAAAGTCAGTTATAGCTCTAGCAATTTTAAAAAGTCATGAGTGATAATAGAAAGTACAATGAGACTAGTAGATTCAATCTTCAAATCTTCTTTAGATAACTAGCACTTGTCATGAAATTGGCTGTGGCAAACAAAATTCTACCCCCATTTCCATACATAGTACAGTTTATTTTACTTACTGTTGTGTTTTGTTTATTAACTTGTACTAGGAAATCCTAAAACAAATGGAATTTCATGGTGAGCAGAGCAACAAGATGCATTTTATATAATTAGTGACTTTTTTGGGGAAAAGTATCTGTAATGCATCTTTTACTCTGTTTTTTTTATTTTAAAGAAAATAACAAAATAATAACAATGAAGACAAAAATAAAATAATACAAAAGCAATGAAATTGATACAGAATTTTAAAATAAGATGATAGAAATTAACAATGGTTATTATATTGCACATTGTTGTCTTCAATGAAGTTGTTCAGATCACCAGACTTAAGAACGCAAAAATGATTAAACAACTGACAATAGCAAGTAATAAAAAAAAATAGAAATGAAACAGAGCTTCATTTAATAAGATGATAAGAATTCAGCAATGGTTGTTATTGCATATTGGTGTCTTCAGATTAATTGTTCCAATTACTAGATATAAGTATGCAAAATTGGTCAAGAAAAAAACAATTAAGCATTAACTGTTTGTTGTTTTCAATAAACCAGTCACATCAGCAATACACTTATCCCAGCTCTTCTTGTATATACATATATTTTTTCTTTTTTTTTTAGTTTTACAGGGAAAATAACAAAAACAAAACAACCAAAATAAAGCCATAAGCAAAACAATATAAAAACAACAAAAATGATAAAGGATCTCAAAACAAGCTGATAGGAATCAACAGTGGTTAATATACTATATATCTTCATCTTGAAAGTCCTTACTCAGATAACCAGATATAGGCATGTAAGATGGATGAAACAAGTACACATTAACTGTTCCTTTCAATAAACCTACAGAGGTTAGTAGTACAATTATCTTAGCTATTGTGTGTTTGTGTGTGTGTGTGTGTGTGTGTATATATATATATATATATATATATTTCCCTTCCTTCTTTCTTTTTTTCCTTCTCTTTTCCCTCATCCCAATTGTTGTTTCCTATTTGAGCAATTTCTTTCCCTTTCATATTATCTATGGTACTTTTCAGATTTTATTTACTCTTTCAGGATCTTATACAAGGGAGGCAATACAATCTCTATGCAAAATTACTTAAAGATCTAAATATTAAAATAGAAACAATAAATCTACTGGAAGAAAAAGTAGTTAAAAATCTTGAAGACGTAGGGGTAAGCAGAGAGTTCATGAACAAAAGCCAAACTGCACGGGAAACACTTCAAAGGATCAACAACTGGGATCTCATCTTATTGAAAATTTTTTGCACATCAAAAGAAATCACCAACAGGGTAAAAAGGAAACCCACGAATTGGGAAAAAAGTTTTAGCCAACTGTCCCTCAGACAAAGGACTCTTATCTGCAACATATAAAGAATTAAAAAAAAATCAGGCTCCCAAAATTCAAAGACCCAATACAAAAATGGGCATCTGAGATGAATACACATGTCTCAGATGATGAAATACAAATGTCAAGTAAATATATGAGAAAATGTTCAACATCATTAGTCATTCTAGAAATGCAAATTAAAACAATGCTGAGATTCCATCTCACTTCAGAAAGAATGACTATCACTAAGAAATCAACCAATTACAAATGCCTCGGCTGCGGGGTAAAAGGAACACTTCTCCACTGTTGGTGGGAGTGTACACTGGTGCAAGCACTGTGGAAATCAGTCTGAAGATTTCTCAGTAAACTAGTATTCAATCCAGCTCTTCCCCTCCTGAGTATTTTTCCAGAATAACTGGAAACATTATATCACAGAGATATATGTGCACCTATGTTTATAGCAGCACAATTTGTAATAGCTAAATCTTGGAAACAACCCAAATGTCCATTAACTGAGGAATGGATGAAAAATGTGGTATTTTTATACACTGAAGTATTACTCAGCTATAAGGAAAGATAAACTAGAGGCTTTTTTAGGTAAATGGATGAAAACTAGAGACCATACTCATAAGTGAAATAAATCAGACTCACGTGTATAGTGTTTGTCTGTGCTTTAGTATTTGTATATAATTTAATTTTGATAAAGTATGCTTTAACCCCAACACTCAATAACTTGACAATTATGTGTCAAAGACCCACATGAAATTTCTGTGTGTTTAAGTACTATCTCTAAACGAACACACCGCACAATCCAGTCTTCAAAATATATTCGGCTCTAAAAGTACCTATCCCCCTCCACTTTTTTCCACATCTCAGTACTATACATGTCAATTCCATACTTCAACTGAATTTCACTAAAGTCTTAGAGTCATTCTTGATTCCACACCTCACATTTGTTTTACCAATACATTCTTCATGTCCTATCCTTGGGTAATCAGTTACAGAATCCATTTATGATGCCAGTACTTCTCAGATGCAAATTACTATCAACTAACACCTTAACTGGTGCAATAATCTGAAATTTCTCCCTGCATCTACATTTGTCCCACCTTTAGTCCATCTGCAATGCAAATACCAATATCTTTATAACAAAACATTGATGACTGTAATTCCATCTTCAGAAACCCCCAATGGCCTTTCACTTCACCCCTCCCCACAAAAAGAAGTTAAGTATATAGAATGCCTGATAAATTCCACAATTCTGTTCCGACCACAGTATCCCTGTACTTCCTACAACTTTTATTCTACCTCATTTTGTTCTATTCCTCAAGCATACCAAAAACATCTCCACTTCACATCACTTGAACTTGCTGTTCCTTTTGCCTGGATTACCCGTATCTTGGATACACTCAAGACGTACTTCCTCACCTCAGTGGGCTCTGAATGGCACTGACCTATGAAGCCTTTCCTAATTACCCTGTTGAGATGGCTAACCTCAATTCCCCAAGTCCCCCTATCTTTATTGTGCAGTTTTATTTACCTCACAGCATTTTTCACTTCCTGATAATATATTTTCCTTACTTTGGCCTATGAGGTGTTAACACCTGAAGAATTAAAGTCCCAGGAGGAAAGTGTGCTTGTTGTTCAATATATTTTCAGCCACTCGAACAATATCTGGGACACTCAATAAATTCACCTGAAGCAGCTAGTGCTATATAATTCATTTATTGTGCATTTTAATACTGAGAAGACAGACCTGAGATAGGAGGTAAGCTATTTAAAAGGGTAGTGCATGGGGACAGCGCCAGGGCTGACAGGAGAGGAAGAAAACCAGCAAAAAAGTACTCAGTTGGTGAAGGTCAGTGGTTAAATGTCTGTTCTTATCACTTCTACTGAGTTTTTTATGAGCTATGCTAAATTAACACTGAGTGGTACAATAGTAATAAAACTGTTATTTGAATTTAGAAGAAGATAGTTGCATATTAAAGCATGTAAGAGTTGTTAAATTCTAAATTCGATGATGCTTACTCAAAGCTGATCAGCAATCAGAGATCATGTAAATTTAACACTGTTTAACCTTGAGGCCATGTTGATAAAGAAGGTTAGATTTGGGTTAATGATTTAAAGTACATATAGAAAAATATTAAGGAAAGAGAACAAACATATTTTCTTCTAAAAAATAAATTTTCCATTGCTCTAGGAAAGAAATGTTTTAATGGCCTGCTTGATGAAATTCTCAGAAGATATAAGCATTTCAAATAAGCAGCAGTATTCCCTTCCTCCCAGGATTCACTAAACACAAATGTAGGGACAATCAGAGAACTCATAGCAAAAAGATAAATATACAAATCATTTCTAGATCATAGTTAAGTTGTCAGTGACGCTTATTGTGAAATATTATTCTGGAGATATAAAGGAAAAAAGAAGCTATAAAAATAAAGTAGTTGAAGTAGTTTATCCAGTTTAATAACCCTGGGATTTGGGTAACATAATTCAAGATGAATGTATGAGCTTATTTGGTTTTCTCTTTTGTGACTAAGTTTACAAAGATAATTTTTTTGAAGTAGTAAATCCATAAGAGTAAATAAGTGGGGTAGTGGCTATCAGCAACACAGCATTCTACTGTATGCTTTGATGGTGAGATAAATGGCATAGTAGAATACTTCAAGATGAAATGAAAGCTAACACTTAAATATGCCCAGTGAGTTGTAATGGAAGAAGAGGAAATCCCAAAACTGTAGTCTTGGAAGCTACTTATATTGCTATGGGGAAAATAACTTCCAACCTATTAGATGTCAGATCAAGTTCGTAGTCTCTCAACATCAAGGAATGCAACCACGAACCACAGGAGGAAGTTAGAAGAGTTTTATTGAGAATAAGGCAAGGATGAATAACTGCTGAATTTCCAGAAGAGATCCTAAGTGGGTGGCCATTGAGGATCTTTGTTAAAAGAATTTTATACAGCAAAATCACAATGTGAGCAGCGTGGGTCAAGCCACAGTCAGCCTACATCATCACTAGTTGCTTAGCTACTATTCATCCAATAGGAAAGTGAACCATGTAGTAGGGGTGTATAGAAAAAGTAAAGGCCTTCCCGTAAAGATGTGGAAGCATGAGCCCAGATGTTCTAGTCATCCACCTATGTGTATGATGCCTTTCTGGACTGATTGCAATTAGTGATGCTAATTACAGTACAATGCCAAGCTGTTGCTTTTCCAGGGGGAGGCTCTCAGTTGAGCTATCGGCCTCCAGCCTGAGGCCTGGCCCTCTGTGGGGCCTCCAGCAGCCACAGTTCTGATGCATCTTCATCTTTCCTTCTAATTCCCTAGAGGGCCAACTGTTCTCTGACTAATAACTAAAAGTGGTAAAAATAAAGCGTGTATTAATTTTTAAAAATAAATACTATTTAAAATCTGTGCAAGTATTTCTAAAAGATACAGCAAATGAAGGAATATTTGTTCAAAAATTATACTGAAATGCATTAAGTGGAGAGTTTGCGATGTCTCAGCCAAGACACCCCTCTCAGCTCAGAGGAGTGCAGACTGTCCTTCAGACTGTGCGGCCCTCAGCCCCAGGCTGGCTCTCAGTCAGTTCCCACTCAAAGGTTGACCATTTCCAGGAAGGAGTTACAGAATTTCTAATTCTGCTTCTGGCTAACTGATTCTGAACCTCTACTTTGGGCAAGGGAAGATGAGAGGTAAGGGTTCCCATCTTCTGTACAGCGCTAGTTAGGGGACAGAAGTTCTACCTTGAGTGTTTTGAAGTGACATTAAGAATGTTGATGGTGTCCAGTTTATGGTTATTCAACTTAGAATTTTTACAAAACTTTCTTTTTGCAAAAGCAGTATGATTTAGCAGAAACTTTACTTTGAATTTTGAACTTTGCTTTTTCCTAGGTCAGCAACATGACCTAGCGTACTCTCTCGCCAGCACAGATACAGCAGTGACCTGCACCTCACAGTCACTCATGTGACTTCAGAGGGAAATAAGAACACCATGTAGAGTACTGTGTGGCTACTCCATGAAGTTCTATAAATTAGATGAATTAAATGTGTTTTCAACTTATGATAGTTTCCACTTACAGTGCCTTGTAGAAAACAAACCTATTATAATCTGAGAAGCACCTATTGTACAGAAGTAGTGATAAGGGTGTAGAGAAATGGTATGCTCGGAAACTGCTGGTGAGAAGCGACAAACCACTTCAGAAAGCGTTCTGGCAATTATTCAAATTGTTAAAAAGAGATCCTTGTGAGCGCAAATACTACTTATAGGTATCCACTCAGGAAAAATGAAATCATATCACTAGACAGAAATGTGTACAACAATGATCATAACAGTATCAGTCACAATAGTCAAAAAGGAAAAACAGCTGAATATCTATCAATATACTCATAACCTATCTATATTTACACACTTATATTACACACTTCCTAATACACACATGCAGACTTCATACGCATGGGGACAAATTTAATGTACAGTGTTCTAAAACATAAGTACAGAACAAATCAACATACAAAAAAAGAGTAAGTACATATAGACTATATAAAAGGAGAACACTTTGAAGGCATCAGCTAGATGGGGAGAAAGGAAGAGAATGACTGATTTGAGGTTGAAGTGAAGGGAAGTATGGAATGATCAGGGCTGCTCCAGTCCTTCCTATGAAGAGTCTCATTCTTTCCAAAGCATTCGTTGTGATCTTACTTCCTCCCCTAGGAAACCTAAAAAGCCTTAACTGTGTCAGCAATTTTTCACTAAAAAGTCCTTTGGAATGGGTTTGGAATACTACAGTTTAAGTAGTATTTGATTTGTATGTTCTCATTACTTATAAACAAACAGACACACATATACATCCTATTTTCTGTATGTGTCCCATGTTCTGTTTATATACTCGAGAGTACTTAATGCTCTCCACCCATACGCTTCATTTCCCCCAACAGCACAGCATAAAAATTTGCCAGTTAATTTATGATAATATAAAGCTTTTGTTATTTATTTCACCCAAAACAACTATATTTTAATGCCTAATATACAACTAAGTAGTTAAAAACACTATATAAATATAATAGAGAAGAAAATATTCCTTATTTTAAAAGCAACAAAAGATTTCTGAATGGCATATGTTTTGGGTCTGTTAACTGTCACACCTGAACATGCATTTTCATATTCCTGATAGTGGGACTGAGGTTTAGTGGAACATTAGGTGATTTCAGTCCCTGTGATTGTTATTTTCTTGCTTGCCTTAGCAAATGTGATACCTACTTATGGTCAAGCAGAAGAGGGTCTGAGAGATATTTCCAGAGTTTGCAGAAGGAATCTGTGGAAGGTCATGTAGCATCATTAATGACAGCAATGAGATAAGGGTCGATGCACGTCCTTCTCTAAAGAGGCTGGTAAATTTTCAGAAGCTGCGAGACTGGACGGAAGCTAACAGCTCTTCTCTTCCTGGCTCCCTCTTTGAAAGACTCCAATCTGTTTGCCTCTGTGAGCACAGAGGTGAAGGTCTGGGCATATACGGTTAGTCTGATCAGTCGCAATACTGCTAGTAACTTGACTTTGAGCATATTTTACTTAATTTCATTGTACCTTAGTTTTATCATTTCAAAATCATGCTAGTACATTTTATGTGATGTTTAATTGTGCTTCAAAATTTAAAATTCCTAGAAGAATGCCTGAACACAATGTTGAATTAAATATTAATTTATATAAGAGTGATGAGGCACTTAGCATCAGAAGAGTGAGTCTAAAACCACAGGTTTGCACAGGTAAGTAGTCTCTACTGGCATCAGCATTAACTTAGGTTATTATGTTCCTGACATAGTTACAGGTGCTGGGGAAAGAGATATGAACAAAGAAGCCCCTTTTCACATGAAATTTACATTTAGGACTGGATCCCTGTGATGAACCTGAAGCCTTAACAAGTTCTTGGTTTGATATTTGTGACCCACACTTGTAACTCTGGCAGATCCAGAGACACTAAGATACTTTCCTACCTTCATAAATCTGTCTAAGGATGCTGGCTATTTCTCTTATTTTTTAATGATATGGAAGGAACGACTTGCCAGTCACTGAGGTCTAGAAAACTATAAAAGACAGGTGGTAGAAGGTGAACCAGAGCCTGGTATGGAAGGTCCTCATAATGGGACAATGAAGAAAAGAGAAAGACCTATCCAAAAAGATTTGTCTTATAAAAATATGTTCCGTGTAACATGTTAGGGAAGTTGGTACACACAGAGATAAGCAAGCCAGGGTCTCTGCTTTCAAGGAGCTTAGACACCAGCCAAGCCAGTCTGTGTGTGGATAGATGAGTTATCACTTACTATGTTCACTCTGTTAGATAAAAGGACATAAAGTATTATACAAGCACACAGAAGGGCATCTGTCCTGTTAAGTAGGGAAGGCAAATGGACATAACACAGAGAGTTATAAATGAAGGAAATTGGCATGGAAGTCTATGGATTTTCACTAGAGTTAAGCGAGGAGCCTTTCAGACAGTAACAACACATGCAAAGCAATATATAGGAAACAGCTGGTGAGTTTTAAAATGAGAATTTTCAGCAAATTGCACCCGACTTTTACTAACCATTTCATCCCATACAATTCTAGATATTTACTGCCTCATCAAAGGAGAACTAGGTGAATTTGGTTAAAGCATAAACATACAAAGTAGAGAATAAACAGCTAGATCTGGAAACTTGAAGACTTAAATTGAGATTATGAATATGATTTCATAAAAGTGTGGACCATCTCTCCTTTTTTTTGGACCTTCTGTCTTATTTAACAAGATGCTGTAGAAGGTACATACATGAGAAACTATTACAAGTCTCTCTAATGTCATTAGCAACCGGTGTAACAGATGGTAAGCTAAAGACTAAAATTAGGGTAACCATTGCAGACACTCATGCAATCAACTTTCTGAAAGAGTGAAACAAGCCCTCTTTTTTTTTTTTTTTTTTTTGGTTTTTGGTTTTTCTCCGGTACCGGGAACCGAACTCACAACCTTGCGCTTGCCAGGCAGGCGCTTTGCCGCTGAGCTAAATCCCCAGCCCCCCAAGCCCTCTTTTAAGGCCATAAAGAAAGGAAGTGAGAAAGAAAGGCTAAATTTAGAATAAACTGGTAGAAAAGAGCATAGGTTCTAATTTGCCTACTAAACCTATACTCACTAGAGTTCTACTGCTTTCTTTTTAAACGTTTTTGTTTTGTTTGACTTCTCATCACTGTTTTCTTCCAACAACTGTACTTCAAAATATGTGTCTTGGAATAATTAGGTAGTGGGAAAACCCACATACATTCAATTAAAATAAAATACTTGCTTAAAAAGCAATAAATTATTGTTGAAAGCCATGTGTTTTTAGTGTATTCAATCATATTTCTGAATGCATTTTCTAATATCTAGACACAGAGTAAATAAAATAATCCTGCTCCTTTCTACCTTACATTTTAATTTGAAAACTGAAAAATCACTTAGCACATGATAGATGGTTGGTAAATATTATTGAGAGAATGGACAGATGGTTTGGGTTAATTCAAAGAAAGAGAGAATGGCTTCAAATTAGAAAAATGCCTGAATATTGAAACCATTAACCTAGATTAGACATAAACCAGGCACATGTATTAACACTGGAAAAGAAGTATAACCAAATAAAGGTCTGTGGCTTTCAGTCAGATTATCTGCTAATCAAAAAGCCAAGCAGGCCTGTGTGTGTGTGTGTGTGTGTGAGTGTGTGTGTGTGTGTGTGTGTGAGAGAGAGAGAGAGAGAGAGAGAGAGAGAGAGAGAGAGAGAGAGAAAGAGAGGCAGAAACACAGAGAGAAAGATAGATAACAACTTAAAGAAGTACACTGAAATGTTAGTGCCAAAAATGGATGTGAAGGTTTGCTAGTGTTTCAACATGGGGCCTACAATCTGTGTAATAGGAAAAGTGCTACAGAGGAAATCATACTTAGATGATGATTAGGATTAAGCAGTTTTAAAAGAACAATTGAGAAAACTGTGTACCAGGTGAAAAGTTGGTACAATTAAAATATATGAATGTGGGGAATGAGGTACGATTGGAGAAATAAAAATATAGGTGAAAAGGAAACAAGAAATTAATAACTAAAATTTGAACTTCTGAGAAGACTACAACTTCTAGAATCTAGCCAAAGTTGCCCAAGGTGGCCCATATCAAATTCCTTTAGTTAAATTTAGACTCCTTCCATTCCATACCCATTGTACCCAAAACTTTTTGGAAATATTTAAAGTCCATAAATTGGCTTAATTGAGAAAATTATGAGCTAGAACCTGATCCTAATATTGCAGACAACTATGTTAGATAGAAATTAATAGACACAGAGGGCTGGACCCTCATGGGAGTAAGTATACAAGATGAGACACAGCAGAATCGCAGCTGGAGGCAAATCTGAACAGTGCCAAGACTCATGGTGAGAAACGATAGCCTGGCCTGCAAGCCTCCTGGGACATAGACACCAGCTTGAGATTACGTGTAATGAGCACCCGTTGGTCCAGTGAGCTGAGATAGGCCCAGACACACAAGTGGGCTAGCAGAACATTGGTACCTGTGGTCACATTCCACTCCAGTTAATTCTTTTGTTCTTTCTACAATTAGAAGTTATAGATGAACAAAAGTCAGTGTTGCCCACCATATACCCTTGCTGTACGACTTGCTTCCCATAGGATCAATATTACCTAAGTGACTATACTTGTAATCCTACAGGTCGATTATAGCTTGACTCGTTTTATTTCTAAGTTGCAATATTGCTGCACAAGATGTCCTTCACAAATAGCCTCAGTAGTCCCCCACTTGGGACCCTCCTGGAAGTCCAGGAGCTGTTCTTCTTATTTCTAATAAAACTCTCCTGAGTTTGAGCCTCTTCCTTTGAACCTCTTCCTTTGACTTACAACTTCATTCATGGATACTGTGAGACCAAGTGCTTGGTATGTAGAGTGACACTAAGATAAAGGAACAGGTTGAGAGAATCCAAAGAATGTTTCAATGACATATTCATAAAGGGCCCATCTCTATAAAATAAAGTAGTAACCTTCTCAGAGAATCCACCGCCTCTTAACAGAGTTTTCTCTGCTTTCACAGAACCATACATGTTCCCTGTTTCACGAATAAATTTTCATTCTCTTTTAGGGGCCCACTCTTTATTTCTTTCAGTGGGTATGAAATTCCTGCCAAATAAACCCTTCCCAAGCCTCTTAGAAATGCATCCTAAAAATTCTTCTTCCACAAAGGAAATCAGTGAACCTGAGAACCCATTCTATGTTCCGGGTGGGTTGAGTTCCTGATTTTAGCTGTGGGAACCTTCTCAGACCCAGTCCTATGAAAGAGAATAGCCAAGCACCTCAGTCTTTGAGAGAGAAAAAAGGAAATAAGTCAGGGAAAGATGATAAGAGAGGAGGGTGGGATGCAGCTGAAATGCAGCCAGGAAGCAAATGGTGAAGGAGGTGCTGGTGAATAAACCTGTTTTTCATTATAAACCTTGCTGATATTTTTATTTATTGATTGATTTTTGTCTTTCTGAGACAGGGTCTTGCTATGCAGTTCAGGCTGGCCTTGAGCTCACTTTGTAGCCCAGGCTGGTCTTGAACTCTCAAGGATCCTCCTGCCTCAGTCTCCCCGGTGCTGGGATTACAGGTTTGCAGCACCACGCCCAGTCTTGCTGATATTTTTGACTCTATTAATACTTAGTGAAGTACTAACATCTGTCAGAATGTGCCCAAATTTGTGTTGCTGTTTTTGTTGTTTCACAACCACCACATCCTTAGCAAATGAACTGTTTGGGCCTCGCATTATTCTGTTTCAGGTAAGATACTGGACTGTGGCAAACTCAGCTATATTTGAATTTGAAATGAGCAGTGCTTACATATTTAGTGTAAATATGCCTCATGAAATATTTAGAACATACAATTTTTTTTTTTTTCTGGTACCAGGAATCGAACTCACGACGTTGCTCTTGCCAGGCAGGCGCTGTGCCGCTGAGCTAGATCCCCAGCCCCTAGAGCATACAATTTGTGATAAAATACAATAAATTTACAGTTTTAAAATTTTTATTACAGTAAAAGACACATTGTTATCAATCCCCGCTCGAGACACTCAGCCTGACTTTCAACACTCTTTCCCATTATTCCTGCCACCTCCTAACTCAGTTCTGGAAGTGCTCTTCCCCGAGTGTCTTTATTTAACCTGCTTTGGCTGCCTCAGTATTCTGAGATTCAAAACACTTACCATTCCCGGTTATTTTGACATTAGGGAAGAGCCAGAAATTGCATGGTGTCAGTGCAAGTGATTAAGGTGGAAGAAGACTCATCATAGTGTTTTTACTTGACAAATTTTTTTGAAAATGTTTTCTCTGAAGAGTCGGAAAGAGACAAAAAGAATTTTAAAAAAGACTTAAGATTTGTTATGTACATCTCCATGAGGAAAGTGATCATTTTATACTACAAACATATATCAATAAAAAATAAAATTAATAAAACATAAAAAATAGTTTATCTGATACTGACCTGTAAAATCTGTTTTTATTTACTAAATTTGTTAATTCCTCTTAGAACTACCGAAGAAGAAGAAAAGAAGGAGGAGGAGAGAAGAACAAGAAGAAAAAGAAGAACAAGAGGAGGAGGAGAGTGAGGGGGAGGAGGAGGAGAGAGGAAAGGGGAAGGGGGGCGGAAAAGAAGAGGAGGGGATGGCAAGCGATTCTTATCTGTTCATCCAAAAGATGACAAATGAGAATCAAGTATCTGTGGCATTTCTCCACAGATGAAATTCTTCTAATGCTGGACATGGTCTGTGAATAAGAAGTGTAGGTGATTTTTTTTCCACAGACATTATCAACTTGTAGTAATTTGTGCAGAATTTTTTAAAGTTGCAACTCAAGGGGAAAAGTAATTTTAAGAGGTGAAAATAATTCACAATTAAGAGTGAATTGTTTTTTAAATGATAACTACTTTAATCTCATTACTATACATTATTTATACATCAAAATGTCAAATCACACTCCATAAATACAATCATAATACATCAATGAAAACATAACAATAGGTGACAAGTACCATAAAGGCCTGACAATTCTCCTCAATGTGGGCTAAATGCATGAACGGGTTAAGCCTCCAATCTCTCTTCAGCCTTTTGCCCTAGGACTCCTATTTACTTTAATGGAAATCACTTTCCAAGGCACCACGCAGAGATTTGAACACAGGGTTAAAGGTCATCCTGCAACCCTAGGAATAATAAATTTGCAATTTGTACTTTCCTGACCTCTAGAAATATTTTTAGGTGTTTGAGGCCAAAGAAAACAAAGCAGTGCTTTGAAAAGGCTGGGGAGCTATCAATTGATCAATTTAGGTGGGATTATCCGATAATGGGGTAAATACATTGCTATTGATGTGCACAGGGAAGAAGGTGTGCCAAGAAAACCCTGATGCCAGGACCTAGATTTATCTGCTAATCCTTGAAGGAGGCAGTTTGCTGAGGACATGAGTGATTGTTCTGCTAACAGATTTATTCATCGTTTAAGCCCCATTTGAGGCTTACACTCTCCCCTTTCTGTCCCGCAGCTCAAAATGTGGCCTGAACCCCACTGCTGCCCACCTCCTTAGACACTGCAGCCCCTCAGTCAGGTTCAGACTGCAATTTCTGTGATTTAGCATTGATGGTTGTAGCTGTAGAAAGGTGATCCTAGCCAGAAGTGCTGCATTTGAATGAATTTTCAGGACTTTGCATTTGATCGGGCTCCCTGGAGAGCCTTGTCTCTTTTCTGCAGCCATATTCTTAACCAGATTATTTTTAAGGAGAGAATTTCAGGTCAGTAGGTTTAGTAAAGAAAATCACAGGACTGGAAATTAGGAAACCCAGGTTCTGATTCTGATGCTTTTCCTAGTTATTTCTCTGACCTAATTTAATCTTGGTACATTTTCTTATTGTTTTGACTCCTAATTTCTCATTTGTTATTCAATGGAGGTAGTGCTGAGATTGCTCCCAGCTCAGAGGTTTGATAAAAGAATGAAGTAATTGCTCTTCTACCTTTAACATTGAGCACATAGCCCCAAGAAGCAAAATTTTTAAAAATTATTTTCATTTCTGTCCTTCCTCATCTAGCTGCATATTGTCTCTACAGCATGAATCATACTTAAACACTGGTAGAACTTCCACTGGGAGAAGTAGTAAAATTGCATAGAGCAAAACTATTTTAATTTATCAAAATTTTCATGTAGATTTTCCTGTGACTACTGAACTATTCTCACTGTGTCCCATTCATTTAAAAGATGTGTTTTTAGCAAAGTTATTTCTAAATCCAAGTATCTAAATGTGTGTGTGTGTGTGTATTTAATCTTGTCTTGTAACTCTTAGCAACAGTAACCACTTAATCAGAGAATAAAAGGCATAACTGCACAGGTGATTTTTCCAAGAGCACCTATATTAAAAAATGATCATATTCAGAGTAAATCTCTCTGGTTCTCCTGCTCTCTCCCTCTGTCACCCTTTTCCCCTCCCTCGCTTTTGTTCTCTTGTAGCTAAAGGACTGCCTCAGATTCGATGTTTAAACAGTTTAAAGCCATCTTAATGAACAGGACAAATTTAGTACCATAATAGTGGAAGGTATTATTTTAGCATAAATCTTATTTGTTAGTAAGGGGACCAAACAAGACTCACAATTATTTTTTTTTAAATCGACATCAAAATTTATAACCTATAAAATGAAAAAGTAATCGTACAGACCTCATTTAAAACACATTACAGAGTGTATTAGTTACCACATAGGCTAAGCTCCTTAACAAAGATGACGTAAGAATGTAGTGGGTTGAATAAGGTAGAAATTTCTCAGATGACTGTTCTTAGGAAGGATGAACAAAGGCACGCGTGCAGTGATGCCACTCGGTCACGCAGAGAGCAGATGAAAAGAAACTTGGTGCAAAGCAAGGTTGAGAGTGCCACCGGGAAGCCATCTCCAGTCACAAGGTCGTCCAAGGGCACCTTTTCTTTTTGCTTTCCTTTCTCCAGTATATTCCTCTTACACTAGAGAATGCACTTATAAATAGTCCTGGCTTTCATTTGGCGCCACATTTCTCCAGATGGCAGAGATGGGGAAAGCAACTTCCTGATATAAAAATGACTGATATTGTTCATATTATTGGTGCTTACATGTTTTTAAAAACAGCTTAATCGTGTTGCAATTTAAAGTGCAAGACTGGAAAATATATTCTCTGACTGTATAGCTATGTGACACACTAACATCAGAACTTCTATTACAAAAAAAATTATAGAGAATGAAATGGGTGCAGTCTCTAAAATAGTTATATCACAATGTCATATTCCTAAAGAGCCCTCCCTCTATCAGTAGGCAAAAAACTTCATAATCATTCCATATGATATGTTCTGCCATTACAAAGCTTGCTTATGAAGATGATGGTTGAAAGATTATCTATGCCTTCAGTTAAAAAAAGCACCATCTAAAATCTAATATTTTAGGCTTTCTCACCAACCTACAACTTCCAAATTATTACAGAAGTTTGAATTTAGTATATTTTCTTAAGTCTTTTCTATGCTGTGAATTTTCTAACTTTTCTTGAAGGTATTTCCAAACTCAGAGACAGATGTTTGTGAAGATGATATATTCCACCTTAACTAAAAAGATGTTAGACGTGTCTTAAAAATTAAACTATTATTGAACTCTAGAAAAGGAACCTAGCTCTAAGGATAAGTTAATATCTTTTTCACATCGTTTATGCTCCATTCCTCTTTTGCTTCTTCTATCTGTCAATATTCTACAATTCATATCGTGGAAGAAACCATTCAAGTTTATATAAATAGTTAGCATCAATAAAGCCCTTCTCTGATGGCCACCACGTGGTGATTGGACAAGTTAAAGAATGACTGGCCCTAGATAGGTTTTTTTTTTTTTTTTGGTTTTTCTCCGGTACCGGGAACCGAACTCACGACCTTGCGCTTGCCAGGCAGGCTCTTTGCCGCTGAGCTAAATCCCCAGCCCCCCTAGATAGGTCTTTAAGGAACGACCTCCTCAGTAATCCAGAACAACTTCTCTGTATGTAGAAACCAATATCAATACTTGAACAGGTACTTTTTAGTAGGAGAGCACTATTGGAAGAAGTTTACTGTGTATGTACTATGACAAATAAAATAAATATTTCACATTTTGTGCTAGCTATCACCTATTTTTAAAATACATTGGTGTTTTGTGTATTACTAGGAAAAAAACAACTGTTTTGATTTAATACATAACTCAATTTGACATTGAACACACTGTAAAAGATAGTTTCATCATGTCATTGCTATGACACAGTAGTAAAGTTATTGATAAAAGCAAAGATTATAAACAGTAGTTATTAATCAGAAGCTATGTGATAAGTGCTATTTATGTGTTTTGTGTATACCAAATCATTTTATTACCATAATTGAGGCATTTTATTTAAAAGTATAGATATAGTTTATATCTCTGATATTAATAATTCATACTTTAGAAACATTTAAAAATTTTAAAAAGTACACTGTTCATTTCTTATTTTAAAGAGAATAAAAAACAATAAAATGATACAGAATTTCAGTACAAGATGATAGGAAATTAACAACGGTTGTTATATTGCATATCGTTATTTTCAAAGTAGTTGTTCAGATTACCAGAGATAGGCATGCAAAATTGGTCAAACAATTAGGCATTAACTGTACCTTCCAATAAACCAATAGAAGAAATTAGCAGTACAGTTATCCTAGCTGTCTTGTGTATATATGTATTTTTTCCCTTCTTTCTGCCTTTTCACCTTTTCCCCATCACAGTTGTTTTTTCATTTTGAGCAGTTTCATTGCCTTTCACAATATCTATTACACCTTGCAGATTTTATTTACTGTTTTAGTTTCTTACATAAAGGAGTGTCTTGGTTACTTTTCTCTCATTTCTGGGACAAAATACCTGATGCTCAAAATTAAGGAAGGAAAGGTTTATTTCGCTTACAGTTTGTGGAGGTTTTAGTCCATACTTGGCAGGTTATAAGGCAGAGTGGCACATGGCAGAGGGTTACAGCTCATGGTGGCAGAACAGCAAAACCAACAAGCACTAAAAGGGAGGAATGGCTGCAAGCAGCCTCTTGCTCTCCCTTACATATGCAAACTATCCACCCCATGGCGGGTGTACCTCTCACACCCATAATCAATCAAACTCTAAAAGCCTGCCCCATGGCTGCATGAGGCTTTGGAGGGACACCCAAACACAAACCATAATAAGGAGATGACATGATGTTTACACATGCAGGTCTGATTTATTTCACTTACAAATATGGTCTCTAGTTATATTCATTTACCTGTAAAAGCCTTGAGTTTATCTTTCTTTATAGCTGAGTAATACTCCATTGTATAAAAATATTACACCTTTTTTATCCATTCCTCAGTTGATGGGTATTTGGGTTGTTTCTAAGATTTAACTATGACAAATTGTGCTGCTATAAACATGGGTGCACATATATGGCTGTGGTATGATGTTTTCAGTTCTTCTAGAAAAATACCCAAGAGGGGAATGTTTGGGTTGAGTGGGACCTCTAATTCTACTTTTTTGAGGAATCTCCTGGATCTCATCTTATTGAAAAATTTTTGCACGTCAAAAGAAATCACCAACAGAGTAAAAAGAAAACCCATGAATTGGGAAAAAAGTTTAGCTAACTGTCCCTCAGACAACGGACTTCTATCTGTAACATATAAAGAATTTTTAAAAATCAGCACCCATAGTTCAAAGGCCCAATCAAAAAATGGGCATCTGAGATAAATACAAATGGCAAGTAAATACATGAGAAAATGTTCAACGCCACGGGTCAATTGAGAAATGCAAATTAAAACAACACTGAGATTCCATCTCACCCCAGAAAGAATGGCTATGCTCAAGAAAGCAACCAATAACAAATGCTGGTGGAGCTGTGGGAAAAAAGGAACACTTCGCCACTGTTAGTGGGAGTGTAGACTGGCACTTTTCATTTTTGAGAGCTCAGTGCTCTTAGGCAGTTTTCCTTTATTGAGCTGAATAAACATCATCACCAACACCCTCTTAGTTCTACTGTTTTACTTTTATTTCTTACAAGTGAAGTCTCTTGAGTAAATTACTGAAAATCTGCCATCATACTAATTCTTAAACCCTCAGTGATAATTGTTCTATGTGGACCCTACAACAATTTCATAAACTCTGTTAAAATCTCCAGCAAGTATCTAAGGCTAGGTTCATAAGCATTGGTAGAGAGCTGGCTGACTCCCTAAAAAGTAATACTATCTTAGGGACTCTGCTACTTAACTGTGCCACTAGGACATAGTTTTTCTGCTTGTTGCCAGGTGAGAATTAACCTTTCAATAATGCAGCAGCTGCAGTTGTGGAGGCTACAACACTATCTATACCATATTACATTAACCATCTCAATAAACATATTTCTAACCTACACATACTAAAAGTTACAAAAATTTTGATTTTTTTGTTTGTTTTCTTTTTTGATACTGGGAATTGAACTCAGGACCTTGCACTTGACAGGCAGGTGCTTATGCCACTGACATATATCAACAGCCTCAAGGTTACAAAAATTTGGAAGTGGCTATTACCTTTGGTTGTCCATCTTCATAGCAACTGGAGATAAAAGTACAAAGGGACTTTGAAACTAGGGAATTATACCATAACTTTTGAACTAATTAGAACAACTTTATATTGCAAATCCAAAGGTATCAAAGGCTTAGAAACTTGGACATGTTTATTTTAAATTACTTCTACCTAAAGTATTTAATGATAAATACAAAAATAATTTATTTGCATTTCAGAGCATCTACAAATAAAAAAAAATAAAAGTATCCAAAATTGGAATCAAAGTACTCATTTCTCTTATTTATGTCATGCAAATTATTATTTTTCTCAGGTTCAATTTCTTCTTTTTGTAGTCAAGAAAATAACTGTGCTTTGTGCCTTACAATTCCATGCCTAGTCAATGACACATTAAGATTTTATTATTCTAGTGGCATGTTATCGAACATGGCCCCTTGGGAGACTGGTCCAGTGATCACAGGTGTTAACTAGCAAATGCTTAATCACCCACTTTATTATCTTCTTATTAAAAATAAGCACCAGGAGATAGATGCATATAATTATAATGCTACTTTGAAAATGACAGAAGAACTTAAAATCTGCAACATTGGAATGCTTACATAATGAAATAGTATCAGATTAGTACTTAGGACAATGGCAGGGTGTAAACACTAGAGTAACAAGTCCTCGTGTTTCAAACCAGGAAAATTCGTTAATAATTCTTCGGTGGTGCTTAATTGAAGACGAATTTTTCTTCAAGGATCTGGATCCCAATACATCAAGTAGTATTTCCTAAAAGTAATGCATTATTTTATCTCATATAATCTGAAGGTTTTGGAATTTAAAAATCTGTTCAAATGTTTATTTATGTAAAATATATGAGCTGCAGACAAGAATCATCCTTCTAAAAAATTATTAGTTACTCTAGTCTTCAGATTGTTAAGTGCAATTGGTAGAAACATAAATGTTTAAATAAATGTGGATTGTACTTTCTACAGAATAAAGTAGTATCCATATTTGTTGTTTTTTCTGACAAAAAGAGTGAAACTAATAATCTGTTTCAAGTGTGGTAGATTTCTGCATTTGAAGATGACCCTGCTTTTTCACCAAATACTCTTTCAGTAACACAGCAAGTATTCTCTTAAATACTGCTAAAAGCCACCCAGTAGTCTCTGGTGCAGAGAGTCTCACTTTGTTATACCACTACGACATTCATAAAAGATGACATTTTAAGGAAGGAACAAGTGGGATGAGGGAAAGGAGAAAAAGAAAGAACTAAGGCAAAAAAATATATGCATATAGAAGGATAGCTGGGATAAGTACTGCTGATGTCTGGTGATTTATTGAAAGGAACAGTTAATGCTTAATTTTTTTTATATTTTGACCAATTTTGCAAGCTTATAACTGGTAATCTGAGTGACTGATGTGAAGACAACAATATGTAATATAACAATCATTGGTGAATTCCTAAAATCCTGTCTAATGAAACTCTATATTGTCGCTAATACTTTTTTTAATTATTATTTTCTTATTCTCTTTAATGATTTGATCAATCTTCTATTCTTACATCTGGTAATCTGAGCAACTTGGTTGAAGATAACAATATGTTATATAACAACCACTATTAATCCCTATCATTTGGTTTGAAACCCTGTATCTTTTTTAATGTCCTTGCTCTGTTTTGTTTGTATTTTGCTATTTTTTTTTTTTTACTATTCTCTTTAAAATTAAAAAAAAGATGAGGTTCACCTGTGAGCCATGCCTTCCAATGTAAATTAACATGAAATGTCAGCTGTTGCCTCATTTTTTTTGACATTCGAAAAAGATAACTGAGATGGAATACTACTACTGAATGCTATTAATATACAAATAATTATTGAATATTGACATTACCTCTAATTTGTATGACAAGAACACTGCATATTTAAAACCATACTAATAATAAATTATAACACACAAAGACTTACTAGTAGGTCAAACACTGCTGCCCAGATTCAAATCTTTTCAAGTCCTGTAGGTCCAATCAACCTTCATTTAGTCTGTGTGTACCGTTTCATTTCTCTGTGAGTGTTAGATGTTGTTTTCCATCTTGAAGTTTCCTTCCTCTTTGCGCTCAGAATCTAATATCTACCTATTCTTCAAATTTCAGCTCTAATCTTTTATTTTTCTTACTTCCAATTATTTTGAATGAGAGCATTTTAATTATTTATTGCACTTAATAATGAAATGTTTCAACTTGTCACAATAAAAAGCTAACTTTACTTTTTAATAACTATGATAGGAAAGATACACATCTGTTTGACATTTATTTCTTGAACATTACAAAATATGACTTAGAACTAATGAGTGCTCAAATTGATGTTGATACATTGATTTATGCTTTGATGGTGCTCTCTATAAATTAATAAAAATATGGCTAAAATGTAAATTAAATGTAGTGACCACAGCACCTCCTGGAAATCTGTTGGAAATGTAGAATTCTGGAAATTGTCTTTGATATAGTGAATCGGTACATTTAAAGACCACAGGAGAAGACCAGGGATATAGCTTGGTGACACAGTGCCTGCTTGGCAAGCACAAGGTCCTGAATTTGATTCTCAGTATCACAAATAAGACCACAGGAGATTCTCCTGCATATTAAAGTTCTAAATCACTGATAACACTAAAGTATAAAATTTTCCAATTTTAGAGTATTCAATATATCTGAATTTGGCAATAGTATTATTAAAAAAGACTTTTTTCCAGAAAACCAAAATCACAAAGGAAAATACCTTTTATACTTGTTAAACATTAATATGAACATTTGTACATCCACTATATAACATGTACAGTATGTATTCTCTTACTGATGAAGAAACTAATCTAAAACTGGTAAATGACTTGTCAGGAAGCAAAAAGCCAATGACTAACATGTTGGACTTTAAATACTTAATATTTTTTGTTTTATTTAATAAACTCAGGAAACCTATAAAGTAAATATTTGTACTAATTCATTTTTAGTACTGAGATGAAGAAGTAGCAAACAGAGTGAGATAAAATTTAGGACAGTATGTATCTTTGGAGGCCAGTGAAAAACTCTCTCTTTTAATAATATAAGTATTGAAATGCATCCTTAGGACTGAATGGCATGAAGTCTTCTTAGTGAAACATAACAAACAGAAAGCAGAATGGAATGGAAAACAAACACTTCAGAAGTGAGTACATTAACCTATTCAATATGGAAAGCTCCTCCTGAAGTTTAGTGAGGATGAAGAGCAGGATATGGAGAGGAAGTGAAGTAGAAATGCAGCAGCTTTGATGGTGAACACAACACAGAAGACACTGCGGAGCTTCACGGTGTGCATGGTGATGATTCAAATAGGAAATGGACATTGAAACACACTCAACATAGAAAGGTAATTTTGAATGGTTACTCAAAACATAGGGAGAGATGGGAAAAGCAGAGGGTATTCTGACACTTAATTTTACCTGGGCATCCTTCATGTGAACATATCAAAGACCAGAAACTCTATGCTGCCTACAAAATAATTTTGTTGAGATTTCAATGCTTCTTTGAATGATGGTATGTTTGAAGTGTGAATCCCTAGTAGATATTTACTGCAATTTTTCAGTGGTCAAGATTATCAATATATACACACAGCCCAAATATAACTTTTTAAAATAATTTCATATCTTCAAAAGAGTTGCAACGTTAGCAAAGAAAATTTCCTTTATAATTGAACCTACTTCTGCTAAAGTTAACATCATACACACATATTAAATCCATCAAAACTAAGAAATAATACATATATTCTCATTTATAACTCACAAAAAGTGGTCTTATCACTTCAGAAGTGAAAAAACTCATAAACAACATTTCAGAATTGGTAGTTTATATAACAAAAGCCATATAATCCAAACCCTATATTAATATTTCACCAAATATCAATTTATAGACAGGTACTAGTTTTGATATTTTCATAAAAGTCACTTGAAGAATAGTTCCTCAAACTATTGAGGAACTATTCTTCATTCCAAGGTGTTATGGTTTGTGTCTCGGTGTTCCCCCAAAGCCTCATGCGGTCATGGGGCAGGCTTTTAGAGTTTGATTGATTATGGGTGTGAGAGCTACACCGCCCTGGGGTGGATAGTTTGCATATGTAAGGGAGAGCAAGAGGCTGCTTGCCCCCATTCCTCGCTTTAGTGCTTGTTGCTTTTGCTGTATTCTGCCACCATGAGCTGTAGCCCTCTGCCATGTGCCACTCTGCCTTGTAACCTGCCAAGTATGGACTGAAACCTCCACAAACTGCAAGTGAAATAAACCGTTCCTTCCTTAATTTTGGGCATTGGGTATTTTCTCTCAGCAAGGAGAGAAAAGTAACCAAGACACAAGGTCTCCTTTTATTCCTTCTTGAAAGTGTACACACAGACTCACACGCATTACAAATGACACAGTAGTGCAAAAAAAGGTAGTTTTCCTTGATGTTGTTTGTTGCTGCGGTGGTGCTAGCGATGGTTGTTGTTGCTAATAAAATAAAACCTGAAGAATAATCTTTGGGACTCATTTATTTTTTAGTTGATTTGAGATGTCCATAGTTTGAAAATCATTTGCTATAACTGATCTTCTACACCAGCATCCTTCCAAAGTTCACAGTGATTCTCAAACTGTGCTTTTCAAGTGTGATTACATGTCTGTTTGTATGATATGAATATGTGTTTGTGGATCGTACATTGTGTACAAACATACAGAATAATATTTCAGAGGACTTTTTAGTATATCAGCTTAATGACTTTCTTAATACAATAGGATAGAAATGTCCCTGTACATAGTAAAGACTTAACAATTGCATACTCTTTTAGTAGATGAGTAAATAAATGCCTAATTTTCAGGATTTGGATGCACTGGAATGGATAGTGACACTGTGATTAAAGTGGGAGGCTCCTTTAAGGGTATTGAGAAAGTTTGTCCAAAATGTAACTCTGTCATTCATAATACTCTCCAAAAGGCACAGGGAAAAGGAACATTCATATTTAACACAGCACAATATATTTTAATTGTTTGCATGTGGGACTCTGCTTCAGGTAATAGGAACAGTGTCAGCTTCAAAAGGAAAAGGGTGAGTTGCCTAGTAGTCTTCTCGAGTTCATACATATAAACTCATGAAGGAAAGTCCTTAGGTCACAAAGTAAAGCAATCCCATAAAGTCAACCTTGTGGGATTGAAAGAGGAAAAGTAGAACACTATTCAATAATTTTTGAAACATTTCTATAAAAATCTCTGAAATACATCATTACTTCTATGCAATCAAATATGACACTCCTATCCTTCTTTAAAGCATTGCCAAGAACCTGAAAAGATAGTGATTTACTTGATTGTGGAATTTATTATGTCCAAGGTTTCTAGGAAGCAAAATTTCAATTTTGTCTTATTTTTATACCATATATAGGCATTAGACTCCCAATTACAATATTCTTTCATTTTTCTTTAAACACTTTCCCAGGTGATTTTTCCATAACCAAAGAGCTCTTTGGTCCTTAATCAGCTCTTCTTTGAGATAATATTTGCAGTATCACAGATAGTTTACTGCCATGGAGCTGACTATAGTATAGCATGCAGTACAAAAGACTAAATGAGGAAAGATTAGTTAGAGCCCTGAAGAAATACTTTTCAGGGTACATGCTCCCAGTAAACAACTATGAATAAATATGCATACCCTCACACACAGGCATACAAAGCTTTAATTTTCCATCTCCTTCCCACTGAGGGAGATAATTTTTGTTGAATTGATGTGTATCCAGCTATACAGCTATGTTGTATAATAAAAATAACTTTTCCTTCAAAATCTCTCTTAATAGTCTTGATTAAAAACAAGAAGTTGACACTTAAGAATAAATTTGGAATTAGTGCTGAAACAATATGCTATAATAGAGAAAGAATAAAAGATAAGAGAAGATTTGAGTTTCAATACTGACTCTATTCACAACGTTTATTCATATTGTAACTTTTAGAAAGTCTTTGTATACAAAAGTGAAATCAAACATCACCAAAAGTTAGGTTTCTCCTTAATGATGCACCCAATATGAAAGAAATAAGCATTAATTATAATTGTACATCCTGAAAGTACTTTGCACTATAAACAAGAAGTTTTATTATTAGTATTATTTAAAGAGTTTAAACATAAAAGTCTTATACTGAATGTTTAGGAACGAAAAGACTTTCAATGGCTAACCTTCAATTCAATCCAGAGTTAAGAAGTTACTTTTATTTTGCACAAATGTTCACAACAACAAAACATATTGAAAGTCACAAAACTGTTTCTCCCTTCTAGGAGTAAGTAGTTAGAAAACAGAATGTACAGTAGTTCAGAATTCAAGACTGCTCCAAATGTCTGGTCTTATACACAGTTTGACAGACATCATATTTAGATCATCTCTCGGTTTTTTGTTTGTTTGTTTGTTTTTTGGTCTTTTTGAAACAGGGTCTCCCTATTCAGTTCAGGCTGGCCTTGAACTCAATTTGTAGCCCAGGGTAGTCTCAAACTGGCAACGATCCTCCTGCCGCACCCTCCCAAGTGCTTGGATTACAGGCCTGTGCCACAATGCCCAGGTAGGTCATCTCATTTGAAATAGATTTAATGCTTCCATTTTCTTCACCTTAATTGTACTCTGTCCTTCCTACTAAGTTTCCTAATTTGCTCTTGAATTAACAATTGAAAATACTCCAGTATTTTCCAGCATATCTGGAAAATATTACAAGTGGACTTGGTTGCACATAATCTTACCATAAGAATGATGTCTTTGGGAAAGGAATAGGAATTATTCCTTCTTTTAGCCCTCGTTGTAGTAACCAGCATGTGTTATTGGGTTACAGGAGGAATGTAAAAATCTATGTTCCCGTTTGCTCAAGACAGTTATGTGTCTCTATTATTGTCCTTTATAGCACATCTTTCATACCAGATTTTTAAACATTTCAATAAATGGTTACTACTTTGTGTAAATATAATCCAGAAGAAACTGCATTTCCAATTTCTTGCAAGGTATTTTCCAGTATTATGTTAGTCATTTGTGGACAGTTTTATGCACAGTTAAATCTGAAACACAGTCAGTGACATTATCCCTCCATTCTCTGGAGTATTTTGAAATCTAATATGACTGAAAAAAAATCTCTTTCAAGGACAGCATGGAAGGATGGGTGCTCGCCAATAAAACTAAGTCATTTGGAAATGAGGAGGTAGAGACAGCCAGTTGCTCCCCGTTTCAGAGAACAGTGAGAGAGGATCTGATGCCTTCCTGCCTCTTCTTGATCCCAGTGTCCAACGGCAGTGCAGTCCTTCCCTGCAGACACCTCCTGAGCATGGTCTTTACCAGCTTTCTGATCTTCTGAACTCTGACCAGAATCTCCCATGCAGAACAGCCTAAGGATTTCCAGCTGTATCTTCCAGCCAGCATCTCTGAATCCTTGCAAACTGTTCCTTCAAGCCATTCCCAGTCTCCTGAACCACTTGGTCAGGAATAGTCACAGCAATGACCCACTTCTCTAGTAACAAATTTTGCTAATGACTTTTCTCATTGCTGAGAGCAAATGCCATAGGCCTTGATCTGACCTAAAAGATGGTTAAAGCAACCAACCACAGGGTTCGTTCTCAGCAGAATCAAAGGCAAATGTGAGGAAATAAATTTTAATTTTGTGGGAAAATATGTACAAGAAACAGAGGCTAAAATGATATCATAGTGTGTATTAAGTAGCCTGAGTGCTTTCTTCACAACCATTGTGTCAATTTTTATAAGGTAACTATAGATCCAAATCTTCATTTTTAGTTAGGTTACTGTAAATAATTTTTGTGCGATGGAAGTAAGAAAAATAAATAAGTACTTATTTAAGGTAAAAAAAAAACAGAGACTGAATTTTCACTTTAAACATGTTATTATTCATTCAACTTATATCTTTTTAATATTTTTTAAGCATACAAATCTTCTAATTTGGATAAAATAGGTGTTATCATACACTGGATGTTTACATTTTTATCTTAAGATTTTTGTACACATGTTGAAATGACGTAGTAGCTCCTTATTGACTGATTTCATCAGCAGAAAGTTTCAACAAAATTACATGGTGACAATTCTATATTAATGCCATTAAATATTTAAAACAGGTTCAATTACTTCCAATAATTGATCATTTTTATATAACATGAGTGTACTCATGTTTTCAACTTTTGTAAGTCTCAGCTGCCTAAGATGAAAGGAATAATATTATCTTAATATAAAATAATTTAGAAATTCAATATGGAATATAAAATTATGAGTAATTTTGCTGAACATACAAGTATAAATATTTATATAATGCTGAATCATCATAAAAATACTATTCTTATCAAATTAAGATGTGTGAAATAGAAATTTCAAAACAAGATTTTGTTATAATAGTCACACTATTCAAAATTTCATCCACAGTTTAAATATTTTAGCAACTGAAATAAGAACCACAGTTTTAAAAGTGAAAAAGCTGTTACCCATTAGTGTAACTGTTACATATTTTTGTTATTACAGATGTCTATTAAAATATACTTCAGTATGACTGTCCATGTTTTCTTTTTGTTCCTAGTCAAATAGGTTTAAAAATATTTGAAACTTGTAAACTTCAATTATAAAAATGCCAGTATCTTAAAATCTTTCTCATAATTTAATAAAAGTTTATTTTTAGAACACTTTTGAGTTCAAAACAGAAAGAGCTGTCCATACCCACACATGCACAATCTCAACCACTTTCAACACCCCACAGTGAAATGTTGTATCTGTTACTACTGATGAACCCAGAGTCCACAGTGTGCATAGGAGTTCATTCTTGGTGTTATACATCTTAGTTCTGACAAATGTATAATGGCATGTAGCCACCCTTCCAGGGTTAGATTCACTGTCTTAAAATTCACTTGTGGTCTGCCTGTGCTTCCCTCCCTCTTCCCCTAGACCCTGCAAAACCTGATATTTGTTCTGTCTTCAGAGCTGTATTTCTAGCATGTTGTACTTCTAGAACGACACAGCGTTCAGCCTTCTCAGAGTGACATCTCTTTCACGCTCTCATGTGCATTTAAGTGCCTTCTGCTCCTTCTCATGACTGGACAGCTCTGTTTTGTTCAGTACTAAATAACACATCACTACCTTGTTGTACTACCGCTTATTTAGCCACTTACCTACTGAAGAACTTCTTGATTGCTTTTAAGTTTTAGCAATTATGAATAAAGCGGACAGAAATATTGTGTGCAGGCTTTGGGGTAGACATACATTTTTTAACCTTTTTGGATCAGTCAAGAAACATTTGATTTCATGAGAAAATGTCTAGCTGTACAATTTTGCATTCCCACCAGCAGTGAAGAAAAATTCATGTTGTGCCACATCTTCACCAGTATTTGGTGGTGTCAGTACTCTGGACTGAGGCCATTTTAATAACTGTGTAGCAGTATTACATTGTGGATTGAATTTACAATTCCCTAATGATATGATGTTGAACATATTTTTGTATACTCACTTGTGGTTATGGTTTAGCTCTAGAATGTTCCCCCAAAGTATCATGTGTTTGGAATGTAGTTAAAATGGGAATGTCTATTCTGTGCCATTGTGTGTTAAAAATGTTTAACTTTCTTTTGGATTTTTATAGGGGCTCACAGCTGAGTTTGTCTTCAATCTCAGAGGAGACTTTGGGCTTGGAATTTACAGCAAAGCTGATATTCAGACTTTGCTAACTCTTGTAGATAGACTGAGTGCATTTTTCTTAATAAAATGGACATGGGACTTTGGGGGACAGGGTGAAGTATTATGGTTTAGACCTAAAATATCTCCCTCAAAATTCATGTGCTTGGAAGATGATTGGATCATGGGGTGCCGTACTCATCAGTGGATTGATCCGTTGAAGAATTCAGCTATGTATGCAGTGTTAGGAGTCTGAGCCTGGTTAGAGAGGTGAGTTATGGGGGCATGACCTGGAAAAATACGCCCCAGTCTTGGGCTCCTGCCCTTTCACTCTCTGCTTCCTGGCCACCGGGGGTGAGCAGGTTTCCTCCACCATGTCTTTCTGCCATGCTCTTTCTGTCTTGGAACTAACAACCATGGAATGAGTCCTCTGAAAACAATGAACCAAAGTAAACCTAACCCCCTATAAACTGCTGGTGTAATACATTTCCTCCCTTGGCATCTATATATCTTCCTTGGTCAGGTGTTCGTCCAGGTCTTTTGTACATTTTTAAGTTCATTTGTTCATTTTCTTACTGTTGAGTTGCAGTGGTATTTTGCATATCTTGAATCATGGTTTTTGTTAGCCGTGTTATTTGCAAATATTTTCTCCCAATCCTTAAATTTTCTTCTAATTTCCTTGATATTTTATTTTTAATTTTTTGCATGAAAAATGTTTAATAAGTGGCAATTTAATAGAATGTAAATTTGAGTGCATAATACCAAATGGAAAGTTCCTGAACCACACAGAGAAAACAAGGCATGTTATAGCTTCAATTCCAAGTGTTTCACAATAAAGGAAATATTAGAACCTCGGAGGAAAGACTTCTTAGATAAGATGTGATGGAAATTAATATGTTCTAAATTTATAATTTCTAAAATGAATTAACCGGGGCTAGGGATTTAGCTCAGCGGCACAGCGCCTGCCTGGTAAGTGTGAAGTCGTGAGTTCGATTCCCGGTCCTGGGAAAAAAAAATAAAAAGTAAAATGGATTAACCAACTTTTTAGAAACAGAGAAAACAAATACAGTATGCTACAAGGATCCTGAACTATCATATCAAGAAATGACAGTACATTCTTCATATACTACAAAGGTTAAATGTCTTACATAGACACACATACTTCTTCAGACATATGAACTCCTCCAGTAAAATGTTATACCAGTGTAAATTTACAATTTTAATACAAATGGGAACCCTACCATGCAGCTAAACAAAAAAGCAGTTTAAAAAATTAACATTAAGAGATTCTAAAGAAGAAGAAAATCTCAAAATATTCTTCCATTATTGAGACTGTCTCTGTGTAATCAAACATGTAGCTCACGTATCCATCACGTATCCTGCAGTGAATAACCAGTCACTGCAGGGGTATTGGTGAGGTAGTAGTGGTGAGGTAGTACTTTTTTTTTCACCTTTGGGATTCTGATGTTTTCATATGCTGCCCTCCAAATCCAGATTTGTTTTTTAATGATTACAATCAATTACCAATAAATATATTTTTTATTAGAATCTGTTTTTCTAAATTGACCTATGAAAGAACAAAACTTTTGGATCTTTCACAAACTTGTTTGCAAGTAGTTTCATCGGTAAACTCTCCTAGGAACTATTCCCTGCTGTCCGCAACCCCAGAAAGTGGCAGCAAAGAAAACCACTGAAAAAAAATCGTAGGACAGCAGCAACACACTCGGGTCCCCCTTCTGTCCCTCTCTCCGACAAAAGCTTTCTTTCCCTCAATAAATATATTTTGCTCTTAAACAAAATCACAGGACATGAAACAGTAATCGATTTAGCTGTCAATGATGACAGTAATTATGCAACTAACAAGTATCCAGTAATATAATTATATTGGGGTTTAAAGAAAGAATCAAAAAGCACACACTATTCTGTTAGATTTATAGTCATCTGTAATGATTTATAGTCATCTGCTACATAATAATCAAAGACTTTTTTGTCCACACAGACACCTACAATCATTTTAAATACTGCCAGTGATCTCCATGACAGCAGCTTTAAGCACATGGTAGAGTAGAAGGGGACACTGAGAAAATATGACAATGTGGAAATCTGTGGAGGATAAATATGGAAAAGGCAAGGGAAAAACTGAGTGATCAAAACTCTCTGAAGTATCCACCATTACTCTTTAAAATGCACAAAGTGCTCCAGCCACATACACACTTACCAGACATGATAATTAGTGTTACTCATTAACAAGAAAAAAAAAATTTTAAAGTGGAAATGCAGATGGAGGTAATGGAACACTATTCTCAATTTCCTGGCCCAAAAGTAAAGCAAACGTAACATCTGGCCGAGCTCCTATTGGACATTTTATTCTTAATAGATCAGTAATTGATGTTTCTTTTTTTTTTTTTTTGGTTTTTGTTACTGGGTTTTTTTTGTTGTTGTTGTTGTTGTTGTTTTTGTTTTGTTTTGTTTTGGTACCAGCAAGAGAACTCAGACCTCATGCTTGCCAGGCAAGGGCTGTGCCACTGAACTATATCCTGGGCCTAGTAATTGTCAATTTTAAAGAAGTCCAACTTGTCAATTTTTTTCATAAATCATGCTTTTCATATCACATCTAAAAATTCATAGCCTTGACAACTGGATTAATGATGAATTTCAGTACATGTCACTGGGACAGTCCAACTTGTGGAAAATACTGTGACAAAACTTTAATATTCTATATGTAAATTCATAAGCTATACCATAAGATTAAACTTAGAAAAATATAATCAAAGTGTCATAAAATTCATCTAAGGCTATTCTCTGTTATCTTCTAGGATTTTTATACTTTCATATTCTATAGTCAGGTGCATATATATTCAGCAGTTCCAACGCCATTTATTGAAAAGACTGTCCTTTTTTTCTTTTTCTTTTTTTGTCTTTTGAAGACAGGGTCTCACTATGCATTTCAGGCTGGCCTTGAGCTTACTTTGTAGCCCCAGCTGATCTTGAATTCACAATGAGCCTCCTGCCTCAGCCTCCCAAATTCTGGGATTACAGGCGTGCGCCACCATGCCCGGTTCATGACTGTCCTTTACATATCACATTGCCTTTATCCTTCTACTAAAGATCAGTTGACTATTAATACGGGCTTATTTATAGGTTTTTTTATTCTGTCCCATCAACCTAGATATATATTTTAGCACTGGTAAGACATTGTTTAGATTACTGTGTCTTTTTAAAAAGTATTGAAGATGGATAATGACAACCCTCCAATTTTTTTCTCTTTTAATATTGAGTTGGGAATTCTGTATCTTTTCACAGAATCATTTTAAAAACAGCTTCTAAATTCAGTAGCTCCATATTCAAAATGAGTTAAGATGCTATTCAATAAATGTAGAGATATAAAAATAGTACCTTTAAACTCAGAAACATTACATAGCAAGAACTTATGTAGTGTAAAGGATTTAATTTTGAATTTCAATAATTATAGTTTGGAATATTTCAACTTGCAGAAAATATTTTGGCAATACTCCTAATTTTCAATGGGTAAATTCATGTTTTTACCATACTGGGATGAAATTCAAAGAAAATTATACTACAAATGTCATGCAGTTTTTACCAGTATTATACTGTAAAGAGACAACTAAATGGGCCTGTGAGAAAGCCAAGTAGCACAGTCAATGATGGTGTATTAAAATGAACAGTTAATGATTACAATTTTTTATGTTCTGAACAATTGTGCATGCTTGTGCCTGGTGGCCTGAGCAACAGATTAGAAGGTAACAATATGCAGTGGAATTACAATGGTGAACTCCTACCATCTTGTCTAGTGAAACTCTGTATTATCTCTACTGTTTTATTGAAGAACTATTTTCTTATTCCCTAAAAATGTTTGAGCAACCTTTCATTCTTACATCTGGTAATCTGAGCAGTGTAGTTGAGCATAGCAATATGTAATGTAACAACCACTGTTGATTCATATTATTTTGTCTTGAGACTCTGTATCACTTTAAATGTTCTTTCTTTGATTTGTTTATGTTTGTGATACAGGTATGCTGCTACTCTTCTATTTCTTTGTTTGTTTCTCATTTACTATTCCCTTTAAAATAAAAAAACTAACCATAAAAAATAAAATAAAAAAGAGAATACTTGAGTTTAAACACCTACTCATTTCAGTGTAATGTAAATTTATATTAAAATATATTTCAGTTAGGAAAATTTGTTCTGCCCTACCATACACCTCAATACGTGTAAAAGAAATATTTTCTCCATTGAAAATAGCATGAGCTACAGAGAATAAGAAAAATATCTTTTTTTTATTTTAAAGAAAATAGTACAGAAAAATAGCAATAGCAAAATACAAACAAAACAGTACAAGGACATTAAAAATGATGTGGAATTTCAAATGGAATGATAGGGTTTAACAGTGGTTGTTATATTACATATTGTTATCTTAAACGAAGTTGCTCAGATTACCAAATGCAAGAATAGAAGATTGATCAAATCATTAAAGGGAATAAGAAAATAATAATTTAAAAGAACATTAGAGACAATACATAGTTTCACTAGACAGGATTGTAGGAACTCACCAATGGTTGTTGTACTGCAAATTGTTGTCATCACATAAATTGCTCAGATTACCAGATATAAGCATGAAAAATTGGTCAAAATATGAAAAAA
>NW_004955414.1:3301704-3325660 GCF_000276665.1 Chinchilla lanigera
TGATAATAAGACCTTATAAGGTTATCTTAAAAGATTGTATAAGGTATATATATATAAAGAGAGAGAGAGAGAGAGAGAGAGAGAGAGAGAGAGAGCCTTAGTACTTTCTTTTTCTCCTTTCCCTCATTCCAGTTGTTCCTTCCTTTGAGCAATTTCTTTCCCTTTCTTATTATCTATTGTACATTTTGGGTTTTATTTACTCTTTCATGTTTTTACACCAGGGAGACAATGTGATGTTTACACATGTGGGTCCAATTTATTTCACTTATCAGTATGGTCTCTAGTTACATCCATTTACCTATAAAAGCCTCGAGTTTATCTTTTTTTATAGTTGAGTAATACTCCATTCTATAAAAATACCATATCCTTTTTATTCATTCCTCAGCTGATGGGCATTTGGGTTATTTCCAAGATTTAACTATGAAAAATTGTGCTGCTATAAACATGGGTGCACATATATCTCTATGCTATGACATTTTTAACTCTTCTGAAAAAATACCCAGAAGGGGAATAGCTGGGTTAAGTGGAACTTCCAATCATAGTTGTGTGAGGAATCTCCAAACTGATTTCCACAGTGGTTTCACCAGTTGACACTCCCACCAGCAGTGGAGAAGTGTCACTTTTTCCCCACAGCCTCTCCAGCATTTGTCACTGGTTGATTTCTTAATAAAAGCCATTCTTTGTGGAGTTAAATGAAATCTCAGTGTTTTAATTTGTATTTCTTGAATGACTAATGATGTTGAACATTTTTTCATATATTTATTTGCCATTAGTATTTCTTCATGTAAGAAGTGTGTGTTCATCTCAGATGCCCATTTTTGGGTTGTGTCTTTAAATTTTGGGGGCCTGATTTTTGTTTTTAATTCTTTGTATGTCCTAGATAGAAGTTCTTTGTCTGAGGGGCAGTTGACTAAAATTTTTTACCAATTCTTGAGTTTTCTTTTTTCTGTGATTTCCTTTGATGTGCAGAAACTTTTCAATAAGGTGAGATCCCAATTGTTCATTCTTTGAAGTATTTCCCATGCAGTTTGGTTTTTGTTCATGAACTCTCTGCCTACCCCTATGTCTTTGAGAGTTTTACCTACTTTCTCTTCCAGTAGATTTAGTGTTTCTTTTTTAATATTTAGAACTTTGATCCATTTTGACTTCAGTGCATGGTGAAAGACATGGATCTAGTTTTACTCTTTGCCATGTGGAAAGCAAGTTTTTCCAGCACCATTTGTTAAAGAGGCTATCTTTCTTCAAGTGAACATGTTTGGCCTCTTTGTCAAAAATAAGGTGACTGAATGTGTCTGTAGCTTTGTCTGCACATTCTAGTCTGTTCCATTGATCTTCAGATCTGTTTTCTTGCCAGTACAGTGCTGATTTTATCACAGTAGCTATGTAGAAAAATTTCAAGTCAGGAATTGTAATGCCTTCTGCTGTCCTTTGTTTCTCAGTATTGCTTTTGCTATTCTAGGTCTCCTCTGGTTTGAAATGAATTTTAGGAATATTTTCTCTACATCTGTAAGGTGTACTAGTGGAATTTTAATGGTGATTGCATTGAATCTATACAACAATTTTGGGAGTATGGCCATTTTCACAATGTTGGTTCTTCCTACCCATGAGCACGGAATATCTTTCCATTTTCTGAAATCCTCTTTGATCTCTTTTTACAGAGTACTGTAATTTTCACTGTATAGATCCTTTACTTCTTTTGTTAGATTGATTCCTAACTATTTCAATTTTTTAGAGGCTGTTATGAAAGATGTGGTTTCACTGATTTGTCTGTCAGTCTGCTTGTTGTTTGTGTATAGGTATGCTATTGATTTTTGAATGATGACTTTGTATCCAGTTACATTACTGAATTTGGTTACTGAATCAATAAAACATTTGGTGGAGTTTTTGGGGTCTTCTATGTAGAGTATCATCTCATCTGTGAATAATAATAATTTCACTTCTTTTCCTATCCTATTCCTCTTATTTCTTCCTCTTGTCTAATTGCTCTGGCTAATATTTCCAGAATTATACTGAGTTATATTGAATAGGAGTGGTGACAGTGGACATTCTTGTCTTGTTCCTGATTTTAAAGTGAAAGCTTTCAGTGTTTGACCATTTAGAATGATGTTAGCTGTTGATTTGTCATAGATGGCTTTCATCAGATTGAGGTAAAGTCCATCTATATGAACTTTCTGTAAGGTTTTTATCATGAATAAGTGCTAGACTTTATGACAAGCTTTTTTTACATCAGTTGAGATGATCATGTGATTTTTGTCATTGGCTCTATAGATATGGTGTATTACATTAATTGATTTGCATATTGAACCAACGATGCATTCCTGGGATGAATCCCACTTGATGATTTGTTGCATTCTGTTAGTATTTTATTGAAAATATGTTCATTATTTATGTTCTTTAGGGAGATTCACTTATGTTCATTAGGGAGATTGACCTGTAGTTCTCTTTTTTGGCTGGATCTTTCTCTGGTTTAGGTATCAGGGTAATACTTGCCTCCAGAAATGAGTTGGGGAGAATTCCTTCCTTTTCAATTTCCTTAAAGAATTTGAGAAGTGTTGGCATTAATTCTTCTCTAAATTTCTTGTAGAATTCAGCTGTAAATCCATCAGGACCTGGGCTTTTCTTCATAGGCAACTTTTTAAATACATTTTCAATTTTGCCTGCTAATATAGGGTTATTCAGGACTTTTACATCTTCTTCATTTAACTTTGGTAGTTCATATCTAGAAATCTGTCCATTTCTTCTGTGTTTTTCATCCTAAAAGAGTAAAGATTTTCTAAGTAGGTACTGATGATTTTCTGAATTTCTACAGGATCTGTAGTGATTTCATCTCTTTCATTCCTTATTGCATGTATTTCAGCTTTTTCTTTCCCTTTTTTAATAAGGTTGTCTAGGGGTTTATCAATTTTATTTATTTTTTCAAAGAACCAACTCTTTGATTCATTAATTCTTTGTATCTTTTTTCTTTAGTCTCCATTGCATTAATTACTGCCCTGAGCTTTATAATTTCATGCCTTCTCTGGGACTTTGGTTTGATTTGTTCTTCCTTTTCTAGAAGCTTGAGGTGCAGCATAAGATGGTTTATTTGTGCTCATTCTGTTTTCCAGAGGTAAGAACTCACTGTTATAAATTTTCCTCTGCTGACTGCTTTCATTGCATCCCACAGGTTCTTCTAAGTTGTATCTACATTTTCATTTGATTATATATAGAATTTAATTTCTTCTTTGATTTCATCTGTGACCCATTGATTGTTCAGGAGGGTGCTGTTTTATTTCCATGTGTCTATGGAGTTCTTGTGATTTCCTTTGTCATTAATTTCTAATTTCATTGCATTATGGTCTAATAGTATGCATGAGGCAATTTCAACTTCTTTGCATTTCCTTAAGTGTGTTCTATGTGCTAGCATGTGGTCTATTTTAGAGAATGTCCCATGTGCTGTTAAGAAGAATGTGTATTCTGATGCTGTTGGGTGGCACACTCTGTACAGGTCTACTAAGTCCATTTGTTCACATGTTTGGCTTAGTTTTGTTACTTCTTTGCTAATTTTTTGTCTAGTTGATTTATCTCTTTGTGACTGTGGGGTATTGTAGTCCCTGGTACGATTGTGTTGCTGTTTATTTCATTTTTCATGCTTGTTAAAATTTGTCTTATATACTTGTTGTGCCTGTGTTTGCTGCACAGATGTTTATGATTGTTATGTCTTCCTCTTGAAGTTTTCCCTTCACAAGTATGTAGTGACCTTCTTTATCTCCTTTAATTATTCTTGGTTTGAAAACTACCCCCACTTTTTTCTGGGTACCTGTCACATGGAATATTGTTTTCCATCATTTGATTTTAAATCTATGAATTTCCTTTTGAGTATGCTGTATTTCTTGTATACAGCATATTATTGAATTTTGTTTCTTGATCCAATGCCATTCTGCTTCTTTTGGTTGATGAATTGAGTCCATTTACATTGACATTTATGACTGATATGTATTGGCTTATCTTTGTAATGTTGATTTCCTGCTGTTGATTCCTCTTGTTTCCCTCTGTTTAGTTGCTTGCTCTGCTTGATGTTTCCTTTCTGTTATTGTTCTTAAAGTTGTGGTCTTTTTTTTTTTATCACATTCTAGAATATCCTTTGGTACTCTTTGTAGTGTTTGTTTGGCACTCATGAAGTTCTTCAGCTGATATTTATCATGAAAATATTTTATTTCTCCATTAAATTTGAAGGATAGTTTTTCAGGGTACATCAATCTGGGTTGGAAGTTGTTTTCCTTCAGGACCTAAAATACTTCCCACCAAGCTCTTCTTGACTTGATGGTTTGTGCTGAGAATTCTGCCATGATTCTGATGGGCTTTGCTTTATAGGTAATCTGTTCCTTTTCTCTAACAGATTTTAATATTCTGTTCTTTTGTTGAATTTCTGGGATCTTGACCACTATATGTCTGGGTGTAGATTTATTTTGGTTATGGCTAGTTGGAGTTCTATATGCCTCACTTACTGAGTGTCCAATTCTTTTTCCATGCTTGGTAAATTTTCTGCTATTACTGACTCAAATAGTCTTTTTATGTCATTTGTGCTGACATCTGCTGTTTCATTGATACCTATTAATCTTACATCATTTTACTTTGCTTCCTCTTGCAGCTATTGAATTGTTATTTCTTGGTTTCTTGTTATTTTTAAGAGATCCTTCCTTTCACAGTCATTCACAATAATACTGTATTCAAGGTCTGAAAGTCTATCTTTAGCTTCTTTTAAATGGTTTTGCCAGCTTTTGATGGAAGCTTTAATTTCGTGGATATTTATCTGACTCTGTTTCATGTATTCCAGTTCTTTCCCATACTGTTCATTCAAGGTTTCCATCATTTTTCTATGCCCCTCTATTTTTTTCTGTGTCTTCTTTACATATGCTAAGCAATTCTTTCATTATTGTTGTCTTTTCTTTTTTTTACCCCAGAGATTATTTCTGATCTAATGCCTTCTGTGGCTTGATCAAGTTGTTTCTTTACTTCAGCTGCTATCCTTTCAGAAATTTCAGGTATCTGACTTCCAAGCTCATCTGCATCAATATCTCCTGGACTTGCTCTCCATGAGGTAGAGGTCTGAGATTGTATTTTGTTTCTTTGTTCTGTCATTTTCAGAGACACAAAGGTTCCCTGGAGTTCAGCCTCACTCCCAGGATGATGTCACAGTAGCAGGGTTAAGACCCAAGGGTCCTCAGTGCTCAGTGTGACTCCCTCTATGGTGTGTGTGTGTGTGGACCAGATGCAATCCCCAATGCTCCTACAGCTGTCTGTAGCTCAGCCTGGCTCCCACTCAGGGATTCCCAAATCTGTCCTGGTTTCAGCCTTGTTTCCACTGATGTGTAGTAGTGGATGGGTCATGATCACCGTGTCTCCATACACCATGTCTCAATACACTGTGTCTCCACTAAACCACCTGGTTCCCAAACCAGTGAGGGGGGTTAAGTGTGCAATCACTGAGGCCCCTGAAGCTGTATGACTTTCAGCTTAACTCTCCTGAGGGTGTGGAGTGGGGGCAGGGAGGAGCATTCAAGGCCCTTGAGGTTGTCTGGGGCTCCCCTTGGCTCACAAGCTCATGTATGGGGGCAGCACCAGCTCACTGGAGTTCCCTAAACTGTCCAAGGTGCAGCTCAGCTCCAATGGGTGAAGGGGGAAGGGGAGGGGTGGAGAGTAGACCCCAGGCCCCTAGAGCCATCCATGTCTTTGCCTGGCTCCCAAGCTCATGTGTCACAAAATGTTTTTAAAATCTTGTATTATTTATGAAGATTGAAAACTATTTGGACATCTTCCTTTCATAACTTCTTATTCTTCAGATCTCAAGAAAGTATGAAAACTACAAACAAGTACTGTTTCTTGGTTCCAAAGTTTTATGTTCTCACTCTCAGGAGTATGAATCAAACACCTTATCTTTGGATTTTATACAGTAGCCCAAAGGTTGTCATTTTCTGCAAATACTCATTTTAACAGGAAAAAGAAGAGTGTTCTGAGAAAAATTGCCAATCCTGATTCGAGGAAGGGACTGTCCAGGGAAACGTCCTGCTATAGGTTACCCTCTTTGCTCTTGACCTACTACTTAGATTATCTGGAACTTATACACACTCTTCCAAACATAAGAGTTCCAGGACTCTAGTAAGATGTACCAGGTGCATCTACAAAAGGGCCACACCTACTTTTCATTGTTCTCAGTACATAGGCTTTCTACTACATCTGGGTTTTGTGATCGCCTTTTATAAGACTCTGGATTGGACCTGGCTCCCATAAATATTCTTCCTCATGGATTTGGAGCTCTGTGAATGTCAGTAGAGTCTCCTCTCCTCGACCTCTAGAAGGTAGTGGCACAGGGAACCATGGTGGTACATAGTGGTAACCACGGTGGTATTTGTGGTGCACTACAACTCTCCTTCCAAACCTCCACCTTCCTCCAGGTACACAGCACTCTCATACTGCACCTTGAGACCAAGATATCTCCTGAGCATGATGTTGTACTTCTTTCTTTCTTATTAAATTACTTTTACTTGTCTTCTTGGGGAAGAGAGGACATTATGATTCACCACACAAAAGTATTCCACTAATATTGCCCACATATATCAGTTCTACAAAGGTAAATTGTCTTTTGAGAAAGTACAATATCCAATCGAAATGAACAAGTGGATCTTTCATTATGAATATCAGTATTATTTCAGTAACAGATATTGCATTAGTCTTTTGTATTCAAAACTTTGCATAAGGCAGCAAGAAGCACAAATACATGATTCTTAATTTCAATTATTCCATTCTCACAAAATCATGTGTATTCTTTATAACTAATATATATGATATGTATAAAGATATTATATAAAAGTATTTAGAATCCAGAATACAACTGGGATATTGATGGAACTGATTGATGTTAAATCTTTTAAAGGAATCTGAGGAGTCTGCAGGCCAAATTTTGACAGGAAGTAGGAAAGGAATAAGCAGGCAAAGAATCCTGGAATTCAACAGACCAGCAGACTGTGTATGGGATACAGTACGTAGGGTCACTGCTTTGCATAGCTCTGTAGTGTCACTCTCTGAAATATGTGACTCAAAATCATTTGTGACTGAAAGGGTGTCAGTGCAGACACAGAAATAGCTGGAGTAGGGAAACAAGCAGAGTGACAGAATTACAGTGTTTAAATCTTGGAATCTAGAATCAGGTTGATCTATTTGGGTCTGAGATAGTTATTATCAGATATATCAATTAGCACACGTTTTTTAATCTCTCCTGTACCATGTCCCCATGTGAAAACATCTGTTATATTACATATAATACAACGTACTAAACACAAGGCCTGTGAAATCCTACAGTGTTTAGCAAATCTTAGTATTATTATAAAAGAGAATAATATGAAATAGGGACAATATATAAAATCAGCCACCTCCGTGAAACAATGACATATCTTTGACCTGATAGAGTTACATCTCACTCACCTTTATGAAAGAAAGAACTGAGGCTGGGGATTTAGCTCAGTGGCACAGCACCTGCCTGGCAAGTGCAATGTCGTGAGTTCAATTCCCAGTACCGGAAAAAAACGAAAGGAAAAAAAGAAAGAAAGAACTTTGAATTGGGATATATTTGAAGATGAGGCAGAGTGAATCTAATAATCAATGAACACATTTAAAGAGAATTCAACAGTAATTGTATTTGATATTTAAATGTAGATCATCTTTCAATTAATTTGTCTTCTGACTAATTGCCTTGTATTATGTGTAGAATATTGTAAATCTCAAGAGTTCCAGTGTTTTACATATATATAAAGAAATCTGAAATTTGATCTGGATTTAAATGGTTTCTGAAATATGTACCTTCACAGAAACATAAATCAAACTCTTGTTATCTAGACTGGTAAGAGAATACAATGTACTGGTTGATTAAATATTCAGGTTAATAGATCACTAGAATATACACACACTGTGAGCTAATTGCATATTTTCAACACTAAAGCAAAGGTGAAAAAAATTAATCTTTTGCAAATGTTTGTAGACCATTTGAAGATTTTGTTGATTCTTACATTTTTTACATCACTCATTTCTTACCCATATTAAACCTTCTCCATAATTGACAGGCGCGCCCTGATAACCAGTAATGCAGCCTCTTTACTTGTTCAGAAAGTTTCTACATCTGTATCACGATAGCAGAACATATACTCTATTGTGAACTAAGGTTGCTCAAAACATCTGTGGAAAACTGGCAATATAGCTCAGTGGTACATGGGCCTTCCTAGCAAAGCGCAAAGTCTTGAGTTTGATCCCCAGTACCCACATAAAAAAATAGAAATAACATGAAGAAAACATAAGTGCGTCTTTGGGGCTGGGGATTTAGCTCAGCGGCATAGCAAATGCAAGGTCGTGAGTTTGATTCCCGGTACAGGAAAAAAATAAAAAAAATAAAAAAATACCTTCTGCGGAAAATAAACAGGTTTCAAAGACATCTCAGGAATAACTTTTAGTATATGTTTATGGTATCTGTTTGGTACAGTGTCTGTGTAGTATATATTTATGTATATGTATGTTTATGTGTGTATATGTTTATGTATATGTTTATACATATGTTTAGTACATGTATATGGTATCTGTTTGGTACAGTATATGTTTAATATATATTTGGGGTATATGTTTAATATATGTTTATGATTATGGTTTAGTATATGTTTATGGTATATTTACAGGTATAAATATGCCTATAATATTGCCAGGTATTTCAATTTTTATAATTATTATTTTATAAGGAACAGTTTTTTGCTTCATGCTTTTCAACAGTTACTCCACATGGTCACTATTTCCTTAAGCCTTCTTTAGCTTCCTGTCAACATCTTTCTCAAATGGTGAAGTAACTTTGTTCCATTTTTTTAAAGAGGAAGAAGAGATTAGTTCATACACATCAGGACTAAAATAATTCAGCTAGCATATACAATTATTCTTCCAGTTGATTCAGATTTTAATTCCTTTTATTGCTCCAGCTTTCCATCTTCAGTTTGCTTACCCCTTCACAATGTTTTTAAAAGATGAAAGAAAATAACAATTTTAGTCATTCTTTCTGCCTAAAGCTTCATGACAAGTAAGGAAATGGTTACTGCTGTTGGTTATATTATTATGGTATCCAGTAATAAATTATTATAAACCTCTTGAGGCATGTACATTTGAGGTCAAATATACTGAATATATATATAATATATATATATATGTATGAAAATATATTCTTTTGTCCTAGAAGAAATACTTTGTGTTCTTTAAAGAGGATTGAATACACAAAGTGTATATTTGAAAGAAATAAGAAAAGAAAAAAATGAAAGAAAGAAAGGAAAAGGAAAACAAAAAACCCCTCTGTCTCAGTTACATTATTTGGAACCTTTCCACACTAGCAAATTAGAAATAATGTTTGTAGATTTGATAACTGTCTATTGAAAATCAATTTCCTTTAAAGAAGTCAACCATTCTGAGTAATTGCAGCATATTTTAATCATTTAGGACATACATTATAGAAAGCTAAATAATAGTTTCCTCTCAAGTCATGCTAACTCATATACAAATCTATAAAATAAGAAGGTATGAGTAATATTTTTCTATTCATATATCAAACAGCAGCAACTACTTTTTTTTAAAAAAATACTTATGTAAATCTAAAAATTAATAAATGGCAAAATCAAAAATGTCAATGAATTTTGAGAGATAAATGATTAGAATTTTTAAAATTTTATTCATCTCAGTAAAATGAATAAATCTAATTTTGATGTTTTGGCATTCCAAAAATTCTGGAAAGCTTCTTTTAGTGTAGCGTTATTCATGAATTATAAAAATATTGAGTATAGCAAATGCCTTGTGTTGCAGACATATATACCTGTTAAAATTATAGCAAATATTAATTATGCTAGCATCATAAAACATTCGTCCAGAGTTCTTATTTCCATGGGTAATCTGACCTATTTACACAGGAGGAAATATATCAGACATTACAAGTTAGGAATTCTGTTTCACCTTATGGTTAATGTGTTTAAGATTCTTCATTCTAAATTGTAAGGCTCTACTTCAATTTACATGAAGCAGCTTATGGCCTTTTCATTTTACTCCAAAGATCAGACATGTTGTAAGATCTCTATTACCTACACTCCAGGGTACTTTCAAGAGAGATTGATTTCTATGACCTCTATTTCCTTAATATTTTCAAAATAATAGGGGAAGATCTTTCAAAATAATAGGTGAAATGCTTAAAGGAAAATGTTGTTTCAAAGCCCTAAGAGTTTAAAGTCCCAGAGCATTCATATAAATAAAGGGACATAGTTTTATTGAAAATGACATCTAAATTAAAATTATTTTTTATTATTCCTTTTATTGTTGATGTTAAGAAGTGTCCCCTAAATACCACTTAATTCCATTTTTCAGCTTTCAGTGCTGCTGCCTCTGATATATCAATTCAGAATCACTTAATAGGAAAGCTGACTTTATCCAGTGCTTGGTTTATGAACAGTAGAAAGGCCTAAGTTCTTCCTCTGATGGAGAACACATCTACAGGAAACTTTCCATTCCAAAACTCCCTACAGGGCTGACTGAGGTCACTGTTACAGATGTACACAGTTTAAATATTCCCTCTGTCCAGTCTTCTTTCCTCAGTCCCTCATGTGGTTCTTCCAAAATCCTTAATAATCATGTTGTACATAAATCTCAGAACCTCAGGGTCCAATTACCTGAGAACTCATCTTGTGACAGTTCATGTTCAAAGTGGTCACAGGAAGCAGGCATGGTAATCACATTTCAAAACTGAAAGGCAACTGGGAAATAGAATTTTGTTAAAACTTTCAAGAACTGTTAAATCAGATGGGACAAAGGAAAGAAATTGCATACGCTAGCTGGTCTAATATCTCAGGCCAGTAATTAGAGGTAACTCTAAAAGTTTTAAAATCAGACAACTTTTTAAAGGACAGCTGATATATTAGAAAATGTCAAGAAAAAACTGACAGTGATTAGTCATCAATTTGTAATCCTTAATCTTCCTCTATGTGAGGACTTCCTTGGGAACAAATCAAAAGTCTTAGCTTCTTTGTCAAAAGATAAAAATGTTTGAGGTTAGACCAATGGCTTAGAGTTCCAAGAAAGTCCCAAGAGAAGTTGAATTCTCAACTTCTCAAAATTAGACACACTAAGGTCGAGACCAAATTGAGAAATGATGACACAACAAGAAGAGGGCTGAGGACACCTAGGTGGGTACACCAAAAAGTATTAAATTAGCATAGTTTATCAAACTTGAGAGACTGTTAAATTTGTTCACTTTCCTGTTTTGCTTAAGGATGATCAATCCCAGAGCTGTCTTGAGAACATAAAACAAATAATTAAAACTCTGATTAATATAATTTGCAATTTTGTATAGTGTAAACACATACACTATGGATGATTTCAACCTACCAACACTTTAAACAGTGGCTCATAAAATTCCTGGACTGATTAAAACTTATTTCTCATGAGCTAGTGCAAGCAAACTCCAGTATATCACTGGCCAGCTAACATGTTTCCCATTCAGGACTCTTTCTTTTTTTAATTAGATTTTATTGGTACATTTTAAACATACATAATGACAACATTCATCAAAGAGAATTTGTACCTATACATGATATAACTTGTTTTTTCCCATTCCCCCACCCTCCTTTCAACCTCACTTTCCCTCCACATTTATAAAGCTTTGTTTCCATGGACTCCTTCTTTTCTCATTTTGTTTTTATTTTTTCCTTCTTTCCTTTCCCTCTTCACTCTCTCTTTTTCCCCTCCCCATTTGAAGATTTTCCTCCTAATTTACAATACCTATTGTACATTTTGGTCCTTATTTACATTTTATCTTTCTCACACCGGAGATACAATGTGGTATTTACGAATGTGCATTCAATTTACTTAATGTGCATGCATTTTCTTAGAAATGTCTTGAGTTTACCCTTCTTTATGGCAGGATAGTACTCCATTGTATAAAAAAATCTTTGTCCATGAAGCTGTTGATGGGAACTTGGGCTGTTTCCAAGATTTGGCTGCTTTAAACTGTGTGGTTATAAACATAGATGTGCATACATCACTGTGGTGCAATGCTTTTAATTGTTTTGGGAAGATACCCAGGAGGGGAATGGCTAGGTCGAATAGAACTTCTAGTCATAGTTTTTTGAGAAATCTCCACAATAATTTCCCTAGTGGTTGCACCAGTCTACACTTCTACCAACAGTGGAGAAGAGTTCCGTTTTCCCCACAGCTCCCCCAGCATTTGTAATGTGTTAATTTCTTAATAATAGCCATTTTTTGCAGGGTGAGATGGAATCTCAGCGTTGTTTTAATTTGCATCTCTCAAATGGCCATTGATGTTGAACTTTTTTAATATGTTTATTTGCTATTTCTATTTCTTTATCTGAGAAATGAGTGCTTATCTCACATGCCCAATGGGTCATTAAATTGGGGAATCTGACTATGTTGACTTCTTTATATATTCTAAATAGTATTCCTTTGCCTAAGGAACAGTTAGTAAAATTTTTTCCCACACTGTAGATTGTCTCTTTACTTTGATGGTGGTTTCTTTTGCTGTGCAAAACTTTTTAATAAGATGAGATGCCAGTTAGTGATTCTTTGTGATAGTTCTTGTGTGATCAGGGTTTCATTCAAAAAGTCTTTGTCTACACCAGTGTCTTCAACAGTTTTAACTATTCTATCCTCCGGTGCTGTTTCAATATTTAGATCTTTGACTTTTTTTATTTTAAAGATAAAAGAATGAAAACATATTAACAAACACACATACATTTACAAAATAACACAAAAATAAAATAAGTAATACAGAATTTCAGACAAGCTGCTAGGAAATTAACAATAGTTGTTTTATTACATGTTGATATCTTCAAATTGAATACTCAGATAAAAAATATAGACATGTAAAATTGATTAAACACTTAAACATTCACTGTTCTTTTCAGAAGAGCAATAAAACTCAGTAATACAACTATGTTAACTATCCTGTGTATACATATATACATATTTTCCTCTTCTTTCTTTTCTCTATTCCTTCATCCAAGTTGTTCTTTCCTTTTGAGCAGTTTCCTTTCATTTCACGTCTATTGTACCTCCTACATTTTACAGTGTTTACACATGCAGGTTTGATTTATTTTACTTCTGAGTGTGGTCTCTAGTTGTATCCATTTACCTATAAAAGCCCTGAGATAATCTTTCTTTATAGTTGAGTAATACTCCATTTTGTAAAAATACCACAACTTTTCCATCCATTCCTCAGCTGATGGACATTTGGGTTGCTTCCATGATTTAGCTATTACAAATTGCACTGCTTAAACATAGATGCCTATATATTGCTATGATATGGTGTTTTCAGCTCTTCTGGGAAAATACCCAGAAAGGGAATGGCTATATTGAGTGTAACCTACAGTTCTAGTTTACTGAGGAATCTCTAAACTGATTTTCACAGTATTTTCACCAGTCTACACTCCCACTAATGTGGAGAAGGGTTCTTTTTCCCACCACAGCCTCTCCAGCATTTGTTACTGGTTCATTTCATAATGATAGCCATTTTTACTGGGGTGAGATGAAATCTCAGTGTTGTTTTAATTTGCATTTCACAAATGACTAGTGATGTTGAACATTTCGCATATGTTTGTTTCCCAGGTACCTTTCTTCATCTGAGAAGTGCGTATTCATCTCAGATACCCATTTTTGTATTCGGTCTTTGAAGTTTTTGCAAGGGCTGATCTTTTTAATGCTTTATATGTACTAGATAGAAGTCCTTTGTCTGAGGGACAGTCAGCCAGAATTTTTTCTCAAATGTGGGTACTCTGCTGGTGGTTTCTTTAGATGTGCAAAAACTTTTCAGTAAGATAAGATCACAGTTGTTGATTCTTTGAAGTATTTCCTGTGCAGTTTGGTTTTTGTTCATGAACTCGCTGCCTACGCCTATATCTTCAAGACTTTTACCTGCTTTCACTTCCAGTAGATTTAGTCTTTCTGTTTTAATATTGATATCTGTGATCCATTTTGACTTTAGTTTGGTACATGGTGATAGTTCTGGGTCTATTTTCAGTCTTCAACATGTGGCGGGCCAGTTTTTCCAGGATTGTTTATTAAAGAGGCTATCTTTCTTCCAGTGAACATTTTTGTCAAAGATAAAGTGACTCAGTGTGTTTGTAGTTGCGACTGCATCTTCCAGTCTATTCCATTGATCCTCAGGTCTGTGTTTTTGCCAGTACCACATTGATTTTGTCACAGTAGCTTTGTTGTATAATATAAAGCCAGGGATTGTGATGCCACCTGCCTTGTCTTTGCTGCCCAGGATTGCTTTTGTTATTCTGGGTTTCTTCTGGTTCCAGATGAATTTGATGAATGTTATCTATAGATCTGTGGGCTATTCTAACGGTATTTTAATTGGGATTGCATTGAATCTGTACAACAATTTAGGAAGTATGGCCATTCTTACAATGTTGATTCTTCCTATCCATGATCAAGTAATATTTTTCAATTTTCTGAAATCTTCTTTGATCTCTTTTTTCAGAGTACTGCAGTTTTCACTGTATAGATCTTTTACTCCTTTTGTTAGATTGATTCCTAAATATTTTAATTTTTTGCATGTTATGGTGAAAGTTATGGTTTCCTTAATTGCTCTCTCAATGTCTTTGTTGTTTGTATTTGGAATGCTATTGATTTTTGAGTGTTGACTTTGTATTGCGCTATGCTACTGAATTTGTTAATTAATTCTAAGAGTCTTGTACTGGAATTTTTGGGATCATCTCTGTAGAGTATCATGTCATCTGCAAATAATGATTGCTTCATTTCTTCCTTTTCTATTCTTATTCCTTTTATATCTCTCTCTTGTCTAATTGCTCTAGCTAAGGTTTCCAGAACTACATTCCTGAATAGGAGTGGCAACAGTGGACTGCCTTGTCTTGTTCCTGATTTAAAGTGAAAGCTTTTAAGTTTTTTCCATTTAATATGATGTTGGTTCTTGGTTTGCAATAGATGGCTTTCATCAGATTTAAGTAAAGACCTTTGACTGCTATACTCTATAGGGTTTTCATCATGAATGCTTGTTGGATTTTGTCAAAAGTTTTTTCTGCATCTATTGAGATGATTATGTGACTTTTGTCTTTGGCTCTGTTAATATGATGTATTACATTGTTTGATTTGCTTATACTGAACCATCTTTGCATCCCTAGGATGGATCCTACTTGGTCATGGTGTATTATCTTCTTGATGATTTGCTGAATTTTGTTTGCTAGTATTTGAGTATCTTTGCATCTTTGTTCTTTCATTAGGGATATTGGTCTGTAGTTCTCTTTTTCGGTTGGGTTTTCTCTGGTTTGGGTATCAATATAATACTTACCTCCAGAAATGAGTTAGGGAGAATTGTTTCCTTTTCAATTTCTTTAAAGAGTTTCAATAATGTTGGCATTAAATCTTCTCTGAATGTCTTTTCGAATTCATTTGTGAATCCATCAAGGCCTGGGCATTTATTTGTGGGTAGGTTTTTAATCATGTTTTCAATTTCCATAATTGATACTGGGTTATAAAAGACTTTTATATCTTCTTGAGTCAACTTACGTAATTCATACTTGTCTAGGAATCTGTCGATTTCTTCTGTGTTTTCCATCCTATTTGAATAAAGATTTTCAAAGTAGGTATTGATGAACTTCTGAATTTCTATAGTATCTGTAGTGATTCCACCTTTTCATTCCTTACTGCATGAATTTCAGTTTTTTTCTTTCTTTTTTTAATAAGGTTGGCTAGGGGTTTATCAATTTTATTTATTCTTTCAAAGAACCAACTCTTTGATTCATTAGCTCTTTTTAGTATTTTCTTGTTCTCAATTGCATTTATTTCTGTTCTGATCTTTATAATTTCCTCCCGTCTTTGGGCTTTGGCTTGATGTGTTCTTTTTCTAAAAGTTTGAGGTGCAGCATTAGGCTATTTATTTGTTCTTGTTCTGTTTTTCTACCATGTGAGTTCACTGCTATAAACTTTCCTCTCAGGACTGCTTTCAGTATATCTAACAGATTCCTGTAAATTCTATTAACATTTTTATTTGCCTGTAGATACTGTTTAATTTCTTCTGTTACCCATTGCTTGTTCAGGAGGCTATTATTTCATTTTCAGGTGTTTATGGAGTTCTTGTGGTACCTGTTGTCATTAATTTCAAATTTTATTGGGCTATGGTAAGATAATATGCACGAGACAATTTGAATTCCTTTGCATTTAGTTAAGCTTGTTCTATGGGCTATTATGTGGTCTATTTTAGAGAATGACCCATGTGCAGCTGAGAAAAATGTGTATTCTGATGTTGTGGGGTGAACACTCTGTAAATGTCTACTAAGTCCATTTGCTCACAAATTTTGTTCAATTCTGTTATTTCTTTACTGATCTTTTGTCCCACTGACCTATCTCTTTCTGTCAATATGTTGTTAAGGCCTCCATTACAGTAGTATTATTAGTTATATGGTTTTTCATGTCTATTAAGATTTGTCTTCTATAGTTGGATGCTGGTGCATACAGATTTATGATTGCTAGCTCTTCCTCTTCAAGTTTTCCCTAACATGTATGTAGTGACCTTGTTTATCTCTTTTGAAAATTCTTAGTTTGAAGTTTGCATTTTCTGCAAACAGAATAGCTACCCCTGCTTTTCTTCTGGGTTCTTGTCATGAGAATTGTCTTCCATCCTTTGACTTTCAATCTATGGATTTCCCTTTGAGTAAAATGTGTTTCTTGTATGTAGCATATTGCTGGATTTTGTTTCTTGATCCACTCTGCCAGTCTGCTTATTTTAATTAGTTAATTGAGTCCATTTACATTAATGGTTATAACTGAAATGTGCTGGCTTATCTTTGTTTTCTTATTTGCCTGTTGTTGGTTTCCTACTTTTAATGGTTTAATTCCTTGCTCTATAAAGTGATTCATTTCTATTGTTGTTCTTGAAATTGTGGTCATTTTTATCTCATTCTAGAATATCTTTTAATACGCTTTGTGGGGTTGGTTTGGTGCTTGTGTAGTTCTTCAGGTGTTCTTTGTCATGGAAATAATTTATTTCTCCATTAAATTTGAAGGATAGTTTTGCAGGATACATCACTCTGGGTTGGAGACTGTTTTGTTTTAGGACCTGGACTACTTCTCTGCAAGTTTTTCTTGATTTGATGGTTTGTGTTGAGAAATCTGTCATGATTTGGGCTTTTAATATTCTGTTCTTTTGCTGGGTATCTGAGATCTTGATTATTATATGTCTGGGTGTAGTTTTATTTTGGCTATGTCTAATTGGAATTCTATATGCCTCACTTACTTGTATGTCAGATTCTTTTTCCAAGCTTGGGAAATTTTCTGCTATTCTGCAAATATTCTTTTTATGTCATTTGTGTTGACTCCTTCTGTTTCACTGACACCTATTAATCTTACACCGTTTCTCTTTGTATCATCTTGCAGGTGTTGAACTGATATTTCATGGTTCTTTGTTATTTTTAAGAGATCTTTCCTTTCACGATTGTTCGCTGCACTGCTATTGTCAAGATCTGAAAGTCTATCTTCAGCTTCATTCAGGTGGTTTAGCCAGCTTTCAGTGGACTTTTTGATAGTCTGGCTATCTCTTTGAATCTGTTTAATGCATTCTAGTTCTTTTCTGTATTGTTCATTTAATGTTTCCTGTGCTTGTCTATTCTTTTACACATGTCTCCTTTAGATGTGCTGAGCATTGCTTTCACTATTGATGTCATTTCTTTTCTTAATTGGGAGATTACTTCTGATTTGATTTCTTCTATGACCTGATGGAGTTCTTTCTTTATGTCAGAAATCTTATTTCAGAGATTTCAAGTGTGACTTCTAAGTTCTCCTATATCAATGTCTCCTCGATGTGTTCTGGGTGGGTTGGATTTTGAGATTTTTATTTTACTCCTACATCTTGTCATTTTGGATGTCAGAGGGAAAGCACCAATCCTCACACATCCCAGGAAGCTCACTGAAGGTCTCTAGGGACCCTAGTTTTCCTGGGTGTCAGACTTATCCCAAGATGGTAGTGTAGTGGATCACTAGGCCTAGAATCCCCAGGAATTTGGTGGGGCATATGGCTCAGACCACAACTGTGATAGTGAAGGAATGCTGGCCTTCATACCAGGGTCTCCACGTCTTCAGCAGAAAATATGCAGGACTCAGCAGTGAACCCAATGGTGGCCAGACAGGGGCTGCTACTGTGGGTAAGCAGCTGGTCAAGGGAGCATGGGCCTCACCCAACTGAGATATCCACAGAGCTCAGGCTACCACTCTGCAGTCCTCAGGCAGCTGGTGGAAAGCACATGTGGGCCTCACCCACCAACCAAGATATCCACAGAGCTCGAGCCACCTCAACAGTGTCTCTTTTGATTCATTTTGACTTTAGTTTATTTAGTACATGATGAAAGATATGGGTCCAGTTTTAATCCTCAGGGTGCGTAGGGCCAGTTTTTCCAGCATCGTTTATTAAAGGGCTATCTTCTTTCCAATGAATGACTCTTCTGCCTACCAGGAAAATAATAGCCCAATACACCAACTAAATCAAAATCTAAATGGGATAATGAAGTTCTTGTCTAAGACAAAAGAATGGAATTGGTCCTGGAAGCATTGTGCAACCCTGATAAAGCTAACTGGATTAGATAAATGGGGCAGTGGCCAAGAGAGGAGCTTCTATTGTGTTAGAGTAGAGGGACATGGGCCAGAACACACATTGGATAAAACTTTGTTTACTGGTATGAGTACTATCTTTTGATACATAATGTAAGGTTATGAAAAGGTGCTTGAAAGATGAGGCTAAACTATGCATCTTTGCTCTTAGAAGTGTGGACAAAGCCCAAACCCACACAAAGTGAATGAGAAATTCCAGAACTTCCATGGCAGATGGTGGTAAATGCACAAAAAATTTCAGAAAGATGCACATATCATATTACACCAACAAATAATCACAATCCACAGAAGAATTCAAAAGGTCTATTTGCCAAATTGATACAGAAGCACTAGAGATGGGTAAGGGAATCTTGAGAAACTAGTTAGCATCTTTTCTCAATAGGTCAAAGCTAATGCAAGGAGATGCTAGTAAAAGCCTGGTTCCCTGAAAGCCATTGGTATGACAAGATCTCAAAATTGTAGAAGTCAGATAGTAACACTTAGCACACAGAAATAAAGTTAGTTAAAATTTCAAAGTAAATGACAAGGACAAAGTAGTGGTTAGGGTCACAGATCTACAAAATATGGGAATACTTCAGGGAAAGTATGTCAAATACAGTGGAGGCTTTGTTGAGTTATGCAGTTTGAGACTGCAAGTTGGGTGGGGTGTTCATATATACTAAGAAGACTCAGGAGTTGCTATGTCTTAAAAGATTCAAGTATAATTTTAGGGGGTTAGTGGTCTGAGATATTACACAATATTCTCTTAAACCACTACATTTCATAGATTTCTTCATTTTCTGAAAGTTACCATATTTTGCCCTTTGAAAAGTTGCCTAAAATTTTTATTGAGTATTTTAAACTACTTACTGATTGCAGTTTATTGTAGGGCAGAATCAGGCTCTGAAGAACATCCATACTGTGAAATATGGTACCCTGTCTTGTAGACCATATATCTTGGCTTGTTTATATAAAGGCATTTGTTGTGGGGAAAATTATCTGTGTAAGTCTTAGCAGGCCCTGATAGTCTTCTCAAAGTGAACTTGCAGGATGTGAAACACGCTGATGTAAACTGTACCTTATAATTATGTGAATTTCAGAACATAGCTTGTAACCTTGAACAGGCCCTAGCCACTGCACATCAAGAAATGTGTGACCAGACTCCTTATCACAGCACTGATTCTATTAGAACCACTCTGTCAATTTTGAACCAGCCCCCCAGTTTTTAACACAAAGAGAAGTGGATGATGTAGGACCAAGTGTGCACACAGCTAGAGAACACAAGAAAAGTGCATTGCTAGGTGACTCATACTCCCATGTCTTGTACCATAAACACACCTGTGACTCTCTTACAGCTCATACAAAGGAGGAAAAGAGACCCAACTACATAGGGCCACTTCAATATGTCAGTAGACGTTGTAAGGAACAATGTGTCTATGCTTGAGACTTACTCAGGGAAAGCTTTGAAAGGCAAATAGCTGTTCTCTTAGTTACCTTCTCATTGTGGAACAAAATACCCAATATCCAGACTTTCAAGGAGGAAAGGTTTATTTTGGCTCACAGTTTGTTGAGGCATTCCGACCACAGTCAGCAGTTTTTCAGACAGGACTACATGGGAGGAGGATAAAGCAGGGAGAAAACCATTTAGGGAGGCCAGAAGGAGTTAGACCCTTCCACACACCCAGTGACCCTACTTCTTCAACCAAACTCCACCTCCCAATCACAGTTAGCTAGAAATGCATTAGTACACTGTTACATATCACATCTGACAGGTAATGATTGTGGGAAAATAAGTTATCTGATCTGAGATTATATAAAGCCTCATGGAGATTATGCAATGATTTATCTGGCTATTCAAAGGGTTAAAAAAAATTTTTTTTCCAAAAAAAATTGGAAAAATCTAAGAGCAAAGTGTACTGGGGAAGGAACATGTTGATAAGTCTATAGGAGTAAGTGCAAAGAATGAAAGTATCTACCACTGAGAAGACATTTTGCATCATAGTAAAAGATCTGTCAATTAATGTCAGTGAAACTCTGTCATCTGCCTCTGCAGTGCCAGCATGCATGACCAGAGCAGCTGATAGTATCAAGAATGAAGCTGTGTGAGGGCCTACTGGATGTGCTTCTGTTCACCAAGGCTGCTATAGATACTCTTCTACTTAGTATGCAGCTAACTGCCAGCCAAAAGGAGCAATGCCAAACCCTTGCAATGACCCCATTCCTTAAGAAAACCAACCACGTTGTGTTAGGTCAATCCAATCAGACTGTTTCACCTGGTGGTGTCACCAATTTATTTTGCTATATTTTTTCATGTCAGAAGATATGAAAAATGTGCTGTATGGTGTGCATAGCTAGGAATTTTGGGCTACAATTCTCTGCTGCAAATATATGTAGTGGCCCATTTAAACACAAAATATATTTATTCTTAAGATCCAATATCTTGTGATGTTTATGAAAATATTTAAAATATTTTAACTGTGTGGAAATAATATTATTGGAATTGAGTCCTGGTAATGCTACTTATTATCTGCATAATCACTAGTGATTAAATGTACTCAGATTCCTTTACTTTTGGATGATAATAATACTTTTGTGGTCTCCATATCAGACAATGTGTATGATAAAATCTTGTAAATTCCTATACAAATATTTTTTTATTATCATTACATCTTTACTGAGTGACAATTATTTCAGACTTATAATGTCTTATTCATGCTGAACCACAGAGAATATGGAAAATACTGATTGTGTGTCCAGCAAGGGAGCCTTCTCTCCTTTGGAGATATAAATAAGAGTTGTACCTTTCAGCTATTTATGAGTCATTGTATTGTATAAAGACCAGGGTTATCTAAATCTTTTTTTTTTTTTTTTTTTTTTTTTGGTTTTCTCCGGTACCGGGAACCGAACTCACGACCTTGCACTTGCCAGGCAGGTGCTTTTGCCGCTGAGCTAAATCCCCAGCCCCCGGTTATCTAAATCTTATGAAACACTTTTCTACTGTCATCATAACTTACAATTCAAAGGCAACCCTACCCTTGCCCACACTCTGCAAGGGCCTACTCCCAACCTGAAATGCTATAGTGGTAAGATAAATACATTTATATTAGTTATACCACATTTTCTAATATGAAATAGTTTATTTGAACTATACAACTGATTTTTTTCTGATCCTGTTAATTCTTCTATTCATAATCGCTGTGTAAACTATATAATTCTATTCATAAATAAAAATAACTTTCTATATAATCCAGTGTTATAAATTATGGTCTTTTTCTGTGAAATTCAATTCTATATTTATTTTTTCTATATGGGTTACTATTGTGTCTTGATTCTCTTGAATTTGTTTTCCTTTAGCTATATTTTCTGTTTTCTATTTTTACTCTTAATTTGGTAGATACCTAAGAAGTCATTCATAAATTACATATGGAGTATCATCCTCATTCAAAAAACATGTCATATTTACTGTATTTCAGACACTTTAATATGTGGGGAGAACCACTGAAAAAGAAATACAAAATTAGACTACTAAACAGTTTACCATCAATGAGGAAATCAGGAATTTACTCTCAGTATCTTGCATTGTGGATATCTTCTCTCTCACCTCTTAACTTCAGTAAAATTTTTAAATAATCATATTTTATTTTCCCCACAATTATGGTTTCATGAAATCATTCATTAATTCATTTTATTTTCTCAAAAACGTTGTTATATGTATCATTTTTCAGACTAACATATCAGTCCTACTTCTTTGAAACTTCTGTAAATTTGCACCTCTGCCTTTATCACTTTTGATTTTCCTTAGTATGTTTGTTTATCTTTGTCTGAGATTACATTATCTTCATCTTCAACATCTCCATGTTAATACTCTGCAAAACCTAAAAGGTTTACTCTAAAATGCCTTTTTTTTATAACCTTTCACATCTACTCAAACATTGTATCCACATGAGAAATTTCTTCCCTTCAAAAATATATCATGATCTAAGTCTTACATAGAATACCAGTTACTTCATTTTTAAATCATTGGATTTTCAGTTTTGTGGTATAGGTGTGTGTGTGTGTGTGTGTGTGTGTGTGTGTGTGTGTGTGTGTGTATCTGGCTCTCAGGGAAAAATTTATCTGATTCTTTCTTTCCTCCCTGTGGGAAATACATTCAGTGACAAATAGCTCAAACTTTTTTCGTATGTACTTGTTACTCAGTACATCTTTGTCTAGTGAATAGATGGACAGTATTCATTATTTTTACCTTTATTCCACATCAAATTGAATTCAAAAGTTAGAATTAGTTGCTCCAATCCAGGCTTGCAGCTTATTTCACATAAAAAGAAATTGTTATGAGATGTATGCTGGTCACTTATGTCGGTCTTATTTTTTTGTCTCCCATATTTTAAAAAGTTAAACGAATAAACTATCTTACCATGTTTAATAACTAATCTACTCCTCTTTCTGGTTTCCACAGTAACTTTTTCAAAGAAGTGAATGTCCACATGGAAATTTAAAATCTAAATTTAAAAGTATGGTGTATCTACCCAGTAAAAGTGTTATGTATTTACTCAGCTTGATAGAGAGTAAGCCTAGGTGCAGCAGGACACATGCTCATCCTATAACTGTCCATAAAGCATGTACAAGAGACTGCAGTGTGCTTTGTCCTTGACAGCTATCAAAAGAAAGGATATGAGAGAAAGGCTCAGAAGAAAACATTCAAATAATAATAATAAATATGGATCTTGGTGAAATTATGAGCAGTTTTTATATGATCTTTTCTTTAGAATATTTATGAAGGGAAATTGCCTTTATATTTAGAAAAACTAAGTATTACAATAATAAGGATGCATCCTCACTGTGAAAATAGCCCAAATCATTTTTCAAAACACAAAACTTTTTCATAATACAGTATAGTGTAATACCTATGGAGTTCTGAAAGAAAACAGTAGTTTCATTAAATCTGCTTCAAATTGAGACAGTTTGTGAATAACTTGAAGCCCTCACTTTTATGCATGCTTTTTTAATTCTACACCTGGATTGTACACTGGCCTTTTTACTAAATAAATTCTTCAAGTACATTACACTGATTATAAATAAGATTTGTGTTTATAAAGGATCCTGGGTCATCAGAGTATTTATATTCTGATATAAATACCCCATCTCACACACGGCACATTTTACTAATCACACTATGGTGTTTATTTTCAAAGGTAGTAGCAATTAATTCTTTTTTTTTTTTTTTTTTTTTTTTTTTTTTTTTTGGTTTTTCTCCGGTACCGGGAACCGAACTCACGACCTTGCGCTTGCCAGGCAGGCG
>NW_004955414.1:3325760-3328673 GCF_000276665.1 Chinchilla lanigera
TTTGTTTTTTTGGTTTTTCTCCGGTACCGGGAACCGAACTCACGACCTTGCGCTTGCCAGGCAGGCGCTTTTGCCGCTGAGCTAAATCCCCAGCCCCAGTAGCAATTAATTCTTGACCTGCATAAATAAATTTTGCATTGCCCCTGACTGTGATCTAACGACTGTATATGGATCCCACTGGTTTACAGATACACACACACACGTATTACAAATTGTGCTGGCAAAATAAAAGCAATATGCTTCACTAGTAAATTCAAGTTAAATTATAATTCTAAGATTTATGTAAACACACTACCTCACATTCAACATATATACACAAATTTTCTTCACAAATGCACCAAAATTAAGGGATAGCATCAAGGATACAAAAATGAAGTCACTATCTCTAATTTTAAAACAAAAGAAACATAATATATATGTATATATATATATGAATACTTTTATGAAAACATTGGTCAAAGTCATGTACTATACCTGTCTGTTGATTACTATTATGCTATAGGCATAATTTCAGTATCCCCCAAAGGTCCAAATGTAGAGCCTTGCTACCGAGGTTGGTAACACTAGGAGATGACAGACCTTGGGAAAGTGGGCCTCTCACATCAATGGGTTATGACCCAGAAGGAGACTATGAAACCTAGCCATCCTTCTCCCCCTTTCTGCTGTCATCTGAAATGTGTTCATTTTGTTCTTAAACTCAATTCCACCATGGTGTACCAACATTTTCCCACCCTCCTCATAAGGCAGGAGATTAGAGGTGAAGCAAATCTAAGAACTAACTGGCAGAATGTGTCACTGTTATAAAAGCCCTAGCTAACAGGTTGAGCAAAATGTTTTCCAAAAAAGAAGAACATGTGCAGAACACCAAACCTAAAAATTAGTCCAAGCCCATGAAACTGTACAGAGAACCAATCAGAAATGGGCTAGTTTCAATTCTTCATTTGAATGTGGTGCTGTTCACAGGACCAACCATAAGATAGTCTTCTCAGTCTTTTTCAATTCCCAGATGGCAGGAAGCCAAGCAAGTCTTTCCATAGCCCAGTGCACTTTGGGCAACACCTTGTAAATTTTTTTTATTTAAAAAGAGAAAAAAAAAAAAACAGTAAAATAGACACAGAATTTCAAAACAAGATGATAGGAAATTAGCAAGGGTTATTATAGTATAAAACATGCATTTGGTGGTTCATGAAAGCACTAATAAATGTATATTTAACATTAAAGAAAATATAGAATGCTGAAGGTCATTTTTGTAAATATAATTAACCATTGACAATATTGTTTCTTTGTTATATGAGCACTTACAGTGTAAAAATGTGCTTCCACATCCATACTGGTAGAACACGCTGCGTCTGCTCCTGGAGCGGCAGACTTGTGCTTCAGAGTGGAATACGGCAGTGAGCATAAATAATCAAATCTTTTTGACCCTTGTAGTGATATTCCAAGGTGATCAAGACAAGTATTTGTAAGAGTTCTGAGTATACAAATGCACTAGCAGAGCTTTCTAGAATGACCCCTCTATTATTACAAGTTAATAAAGTAGATTCATGCATTGACTTTGCCATAAACAAATAGTTTGACATTTTCCTAAATGGTAAATTTTCTTCTCTGGACTTTCACATTTTCTCATTTATAAAAACTAAGGGAATGATTTCTAGCTATATGGGCACTTGCATACCACAAATAAATTTGAAGGAGTATGTAATGTCAAAACTATATTTTATAATAGCACTAAAATAACTTGATCTTTTTACTGGGTTCAGCTATATTAATGATGTAACAACAAGCAGAACTAGTAGCACATCAACACAGACCAAGGCAGTGGTCCCAAATCATCCAAGAAGTTTTAGTTTTCATCACTGTTTTTGGTGAAGCAAAAAATTCAATTTTTATTTCTCTGCTATTAAGCACATATTTTTAATATTCTATGTGATGAAACATAAGTACCTGTAAAATGTTTTTGTTCCATATTAAACTTTGAGAACTGTTTTGAGGGAAACAATTGGACAACTATATAATGTGGGAGGTAAACTAACTACTTTATTCATGGAACAACATTTGTATTTAAAACAACCCAAATGCCCATCAACCAGGGAATGGATAAAAAAGATGTGGTTTTTTTTTTAATACAACATAGTACTCCTCAGCTATGGAAAGACTTGCTTGGCTTCCTGCCATCTGGGAATTGAAAAAGACTGAGAAGAGCATCTTATGGTTGGTCCTGTGAACAGCACCACATTCAAATGAAGAATTGAAACTAGCCCATTTCTGATTGGTTCTCTGTACAGTTTCATGGGCTTGGAGTAATTTTGGGGTTTTGTGTTCTCCTCAGCTATAAAAAAGGATAAACTTGAGACATTTATTGATGAACATAAATGAGACATAAATGGACAAGACATAAATGGATGAACCTTGATATCATACGCTTAAGTGCAATAAATCAGACAGATATGTGTAAATATCACATTGTCTACCTTGTATGAGAAACTGAAAGTGTAAGTAAGAACCAAAATCTATAACAGACATTGTGAAATAGAACGTAATTGTTCAAAGGTGAAAGGGAATTGGGGCATGGGATGGAAGAGAAAAGAAACAATGACAAAAAAGGATAAAATGGAAACAAAGCTTTGTGAATAAGAAGAAGAGGGGATGAAGAGAGGGGTGTGGAATGCGAAATAGGAAAACAAAGATATGTTATGTATAGATACAAACTCCGTATGCTCACTGTGAACACTATGCATATTTAAATTGTAAATATTTAAACTTAATTATGTAAAAGGAATAAATGATGTAAAATTGTGGTTATTCAAACAGACATTTGGGGGCTGGGGATTTAGCTCAGCGGCAAAGCGCCTGCCTGGCAAGCACAAGGTCGTGAGTTCGGTTCCCCGTACCGGAGAAAAACCAAAAAAAAAA
>NW_004955414.1:3328773-3381478 GCF_000276665.1 Chinchilla lanigera
AAAAAAAAAAAAAAAAAAAAAAGACATTTGATACATGTTGACTTGAAAATATACAAACTGAGATTTGTAATTCAGGAAAAACTATGGATAATATTTGTTGCCAGAAATAAATTAAAGTGTTGAAGAAAAAATAAGAATGTTAGAAATATTATATTTCATACTGTAAGCTTGATACTTTATCAATAGTTAAAAGAGTTTTCCAATTAATGAAATTGTGCTAATAATTTTAAAATATTACATAATAAATTATGTCAGGATAAGGAGTTCTGGACAGGTATACCTACCGATATCTTTTAAATGACCAAAGTATGATGTTATACAATCTACTATGAAAGAAATACCAATAGTTTAATATAAAAACATATAAAATATGATTGTCTCAGATTCCACACTGCAACTGATCTTTAAAAATAATCATTACTGAGTTTTGATGTAATATCAAAAAAATGCACGATAATTATTTTAAAATGCTATTAAAATAACTTCATATTTCCTACCAAACGTTTGAGTGAGGCTAAATGTTCTTTATACATACCAACTAAAGTATTATAATAAATATAATGGAGATACAAAGATATGGCCGATTGCATGGTAACAAAAATGAAAAACAATCTCTATTTCCCCACCACACATTATTTACACTAACAAATATTATAGGTTAATAGGTCTTTGCCAGTGAGCATATGAAGGGGTGACAATCTGCAGCTTATGGACCAAATGCACCCTGAAGCCCACATCTACTTGCAGACCACTTCAGAAGACAAAGTATTCTTTGGCACACAGCCACACCCTCACTTATGTATTGGTTATCGCTGCTTTTGCTCTACAGCAGCACAACTGTACAGGTGCAAGAGACTCCACCAAGTCTAAAGTGTTCGCTGTTTGGCCACTCAGAGGAGATGTGTGTGGATCCCTGAGTTTATTTAGTAGTAATGTTATTCATTAAATTCCATAGTTTAAAGTTTTTCTCTTTAATTTCCAAGATGGTAGATATATGCAGAGAAAAAAACCCCATTTTCTTTGAAGTGTACATTACTGTTTCACACTTGGAACTGTGAATTTCACACTTGGAATTGTGAATCACTGCTTTGTGCAACCAGAGTCAATTTTGTCTTTCTGAAACTATAACAGGCATTTACTGTTCATTAGCTTCCTTTCCAAAAGTATCTAAAAGTCCTCTGACTGACTATCTCTTGATAGAAAACTTTTACTCCGTTCTCACTAATTCACTCTCCTTGTACCTCCTTCTTGTCTTTTTGGGTCTTGGAGAGGTGTCAGCACTGCTGCTGCCCAGTAAGTGTTCCTGCAGTAATCCTTGTGGTTCCCTTTAACTCCTCTGACGCTACCCTACAACTCTCTTTGATAATCTAATCATTAATTATCCATCTTGAATACTTTGCATTATTTCCTTGATACTCACATATACATATCTTTATTCTAATTTATAGAAATAGCAAATGAGATACATCTGAGTAATTATCTCCAGAGCACTGCTATAGTGTATGGGCAATGTGAAGCCAGATTCTCAGGCAGTCTTACTGCATAGCCCAGAAAACCAACCTCTAAATATTATTCAGTCAGACTGAAATTTTATTTATACATTAGCAGTAGTATTGCTCTTAGAAATAAATGATTGGATTCATTGGTAACCATGATATAAACATCAATCATATGCATCAACAACTCATAGCTGTGTTATTCACTATGCCACATGTTTGGCATTATGGCTTTGTATTTTATGTGTATCATCCACCAATACTATAAAACAGCAAGAAATAAAAAGAGATCCTAACATCAATTACTTCAACATGAACTATAGACAGGCTATAACAAAATATCTAATATCTGCCTTTATAGCTTGCTATGACATTTATCACTTGCTACTAGGCCTGAATATGGACTTTCATACTTCCTATATTATTTCAGCTTATGTCTATATCAAAGTGTATTTCATCCCATCAGTATTCTGTTTTTTAAATTTATCTCATAAAACTCCACAGGGTTCAGGGAAAGATGAACAACTTATTGATTTACAAAATGTAGGGGATACTATGCCTTACTACATGGGCAAACAAAAACTCTTGAGATGATTAAATATATCATCATAAACCAAAATTGCTATTTATCATTTCAACTGCTAAGTTTTGCCCTCTTCCAAGAATGCATGTGCTTCAGGGAGCTAAGATTTAAACAGTGTGTTCAAAAGGAAATCTCTGTGCATTCTCCCAGATGCAGCATGGCTTTCCTCTTTTCCACTATATTTTTAGTCATCGATGTTTTAAGGTATAAATTCCAAATGACACCTGAATTCCTACAAAACTGTTGCATTCACATAACCTTTCTGCATATCCTCAGTTTAACTCACAACAAGTTTAAAGATAGAGCTTGAGGATTACTTCTCCTTGCCTGTGATTTAGAAGCCCTAAAATAGCTCTTTATTCATTCCTCCTACATTTCTTACCTGCCAGTTTTCTGAATATTTTATTCTCTATCTTTAAGGTAAATTATTCCCTCCCCCATTCTGGACTATCAATAAGGTAAATTCTTTCTCCCACCTTCTGGACTAAAACTCAAAATAAAAACTTCTCAGGAGAGGAAACATGTAAGTCAAATCATACTCAGATGCCAGTGACTGACAGAGAAATGTTTTGTGGGAAACATGTTGACCTGAGGATAGTGCTCCCCAAAACATGTTGGAGAGTAAAAGAAAATATGTTCACTAAAAAGCTTACAGCAGTGATGTCTAAGATTACCTTTGCAATACAACGTGACATAATGGATCCAAAAGTTGTGTGGTGATAAAAAGGCAGGATAAATTCCCTTAAAGTTTCAGATTCTTGGCCTCACTTTAAACATAATGAGTCAAAATTCCAAAAAAAAGGCCTCGGCACTTTAAATTATATCTGATTCTTTTTAATCAGGCAATTTTTGGAAGTATTGGTTTGTAGTGAGGATGTAATTCTATTAGAAGCTAGCCATGTGATTCTGATCATGTTGGTTAAGTTCTTTGCCAAAATTATGTTAAAAATACTTATAATAATAATATTTATTTATTTATTTATTTGGTACTGGGGATTGAACTCACGACGTTGTGCTTGCCACGCAGGCGCTTATGCCACTGAGCTATATCCCCAGCCCCAATAATATTTATTTATAGAACAGCCATGGTAAAGTAATACAGTAGAATGTCTGTAAATTAAATGCCACTTAGAAAGAGTCTTTTTCCTTCAGCTGTATCATACTTTTGTTTACAAATATTACATGATTATTAGTGGTGGGTCTATTTCTCCTAGTTCTGTAGAATGTTATGCGCTCACAGGAACTGACTAAGGCTTTATTACCAAAAATATTCATTTTTAATCTGTTCCTTGAGAGAGAGAAGGTGCCTAGGTATCATTGTACACAAGGTCATAACAGTTTGGCTGGCTTTAATTCATCTCCCCAATATTTTTTCCATCACATTTTATAATATGAAATAGTACAAATTAACGGAGTGTGTAATTTAAGTCACAGTGCATTGGGTTTTTAAGAGAAGATTGAAATTACTACTTTCTTTGTATGATCATTTGAAGAATAAAATGACAATTTTAGAGAACAGAAAATCTAAATAGAAAAAGGTCTCACTCTATGTCACTTAAAAAAAAAGTCTACTATACCTATAGAAGAGTTGTTTAGCCCTAGGTGGTAAAGCAAGCCTAGGCTTAGCCCTGATGGCAAAGGAAGTTGATGTCCTTACACATTTGCTTACACTTTTGCTTAAGGCAGAATTAAACTTTAGCCTGCAGAGTCATGGATACTAATCAGTATGTCATGTGGCCCATTTTCCTAATCCATATAAAAAGTAGACCTTCACTTTTTACTGTTAATATATATCTTTTCCTATTTGACTCAGTAATGATTTTAGAGATGTGTGATTCTTATCTTTCTCAGCAGGAAGAGAAGCTCCTTAAATTTACAACTGTTAAATTCTTCAATGTATCATATTTTTGTGTCTTATTTATAGTAGAGATCTTCCATGAGCTTCATTGGATTGTCTCAAAGTAGCTTACATAAATTTATTTTTCTTGGGATCTCATCCTACTGAAAAGTTTCTGCACATCTAAAGAAATCACCAGGAAAGTAAAAAGAAAACCCACAAACTTGGAAAAAATTTTAGCTGATTGTCCCTCAGACAAAAGCCTTCTATCTAGAACATATAAAAAATTAAAAAGTATCAGCCCCTCCAAATTCAAAGACCCAATCCACAAATGGGCAGCTGAGATGAATACACACTTCTCAGACAAGGAGATACAAATGGCAAATAAATATATGAGAAAATGTTCAACATCATTAGTCATTCGAGAAATGCAAATTAAAACAACATTGAGATTCCACCTTACCCCAGTAAGAATGGCTAGCATTAAGAAATCAACCAATGACAAATGCTGGCGAGGCTGTGGAGAAATAGGAACCCTTCTCCACTGCTGGTGGGAATGCAGACTGGTGAAACCACTGTGGAAATCAGTTTGGAGATTCCTCCGAAAACTAGGCCTAGAGGTCCCATTCAACCCAGCTATCCCCTTGCTGGGTATTTTCCCAGAAGATCTAAAAACATCATATCACAGGGATGTATGTGCACCTATGTTCATAGCAGCACAATTTGTAATTGCTAAAATGTGGAAGCAACCCAAATGTCCATCCACTGAGGATTGGATAAGAAAATTGTGGTACTTTTATATAATGGAATATTACTCAGCTGTAAAGAAAGATAAACTCGAGGCCTTTATATTTAAATGGTCACAACTAGAGACCATACTCATAAGTGAAATAAATCAAACATACATGTGCAAGTACCACATTGTTTCTCTAGTGTAAAGCCTGAAAGAGTTAATTTAAACTAGGAGATATGATAGACATTGTGAATTGATAGGAAAGCACTCAAAGGTAAAGGGTAACTGGGATATGGGAAAAGAGAAGGGAAAGAAGGAGAAAGTTTGTATATATGTATATGCAGGATAGTTAACATGGCTGTTCTACTGTCTTGTATTTCCTCGCTGAAAGAAACTGTCAGTGAGGCATTGGTTGATTAGCTTTGTATGTCTATATGTGTTTTCATGAGAAACTACATTGAAGATATCAATATGTAATACAATAAGCATTGTTAATTCTCTACCACTCTGTAACTCTGTAATGTCTGTACTGATCCTTTGCTCTTTTGTAAAATGTTGTCGGTCTGTTAGTATTTTCCTCCTTTTATTTCTAAAATAAAATTTTAAAAAAATTTATTTTTCTCTTATTTTTGATGAATAATGAATTTTTTAATTTTTATTTAACAGATACAATTTAGTTTAATAAATAGAATTTTCTTGCCATGACTATTTTTTGATTTTTGTTTCCCAAGTTATCTATGTTGTGTTGATAATATAGCTTTACAAATGGAAGGCACGTTATGCCAAATATGACATTTGTTGTATGTTGGTGAAATTGCTGTGACATATGAACTCTTTTTATATTTATTATAATGTGATATTTATTTTGATGTAATGCTTTGAGATACAAAATTTCACTGCTTTGTAAGAAATATTAACATATATATTTTGTTGTTACATGTTCACTCTAATAATAAAGGTAAGAATTATTATCCTAGCTTTGAAAAAGAGAAAATAGAAGGGAAAATTGAATTAATTACTGTTAAGATTTGATAGTGCTGTAGATCTGTCCTATTCTGAAAACATTTCTTTGTCCTCTTCCTGACACAACCTTTAGTACAGATTAAGTCACAAGAGAAACATGCTCCTCAATTCCTCCTCCAAGCCTTTGCCCACTTCTCACTAATTCTTAAGCAACTCATCTCATGCATTAGCTTTTCTCTTGTAATAACCTTTTTCTCTGTTCTTTGTCTCTTAAGAAGTATCATTGCCACGCATTTAAAATCTATCCTTCTTTACCTTGATTTTAACCCACTGTTACTGTGGTCTTTTGATGCCAAGTTACAATGTGAAGTTCACTGAATTAATATTATTTATTATTTATTGTTCTAAAAATATTTATTTTCAAATAATTTAAATACAATATGCTTATTTCACATTAGACAATATAATACCATGGAGAAACATTTCTATTTCAACTGTAAATGAAAGGACATGTATAACTGCTTATAATTTATTTTTTCCACTTCCACTTATTATATTTATTTTTGAGGACAGCATTTCTGCTATGTAATTTCATTAGCTTTTTTAAACTGATTCTATTTATTATCTAAAAATGAATTACTTGACCAATATTCTATTTGGTCAATAGTCAATTTTGGTTTGAAATTGCTTTGAAACATCAGAAACATGTATTTTGAAAGTTTAGGGAATGAATTTTATCGTTCAATTTCCTGCTAGTAATAATATTCAACATATATCTATCCATTACCACCTAGATATAATCCAAGGTGAGAATATTACATTTGACAATTACCATGACATAAATGAGAAATATTTTCTCATGAAAACATTCAATTGAAGTATATAACAGTCAGATGCAGTATGATTGTGCATGTGTTGAAAGTGAATGAGGATTATGTTGGGATAAAATTAACTTTTTACATTTTGATTATGTAGAAAGTCTTTGATTTAATGTTTAGAGGGATGTCTCTTTATAAATAGTTTATGTAAATTACCTGGATTGCTGTTTTTATTTCAGTGCTTCAGAAGATATCAAAAAAATTGGGGGAAATGCTTTTAAAAAACCTGTGTATTATAATACTATTACGTACCATCTACCTTGAGCATTGTGTGATATAAAGAAATCATATTTACTGAACTTCAGACTTATAAGCTCTTTGATGTTGGCACTTACACCACAAAAGTACAAGAATTCTTAAGAGAATAAGCACCACAAAATCTACAAAGTGATACACTCTCAGGGACCAGTGTTACTATTATCCTTCTATCAAAATACTTTTGCAGGTCTTTGCCTTCATTTATGAGCTACAGTGTTTTTATTTTGTTTTTGCCTTATTAATCAGAAGGTTCCATGACTATCACTTATTAAGCAGTTATATTTTCCTTTGGGAATCATCTTTTATCTGCCCATACTTGTTACATTCAATGTCTTCACTGATATCATCATCTTTAGTTATATTAAAAGATTTCTTGAACTTTTTCAGGTAGTAGGCTCCCAATTTAAGCCTAGATTTAACACAACTTTTTTTTTTTTTTTTCATCTTTTTGAGACAGGGTTTTGCTATGCAATTCAGGATGGCTTTGAGCTCACTTTGTAGCCCAGGCTGGTCTCGAACTCACAGCAACCCTCCTGCCTCATACTTCTGAGTGCTGGGATTACAGGGGTGTGCCACCATGACTGGATTAAGTCTGGATTTAAAAATAGACTTTCTGTGTACTTAAAACCATAACACTTAACCTAGAGCAAAGGTGAACATCAGCTGGGAACAAAATATCTTGGAAATTTTCTTCTTTCTCACTTAATATGAAGGGGACTTAGCCATTTTTCTGAAAATAGGACACTGTATTGATAAAGTGACTTCATCTACTCAAATGTTCTGGTTGAGAATGAGCATTTTGAAAAGAGGAATTGTGGAGAAGATGGTAGAATGCTGAGCAGCAAAAAGAAGCTTCTCTGAGATTTGGTGTCCAGACACTGGAATACAGCAAAGTGAAGAGAAGAAGCAGGGAGACAGGTCCCCAAGCCCGAGGATGGATGTAAAGTGAGAATTGAGGCTCTCAGGGAGAGTGAAGAGAGACACATCAGCAAAGCAGGAGGAGGTGGCAGACAGCGCTTTCTTTCTGACGCTGGACTCACTGTGTGGAAGAGGCAGGTAGAACCAGAAGATGCACCATGATTACTGGCAGCTCCAGAGGATTCCAAGGGAGGTGCACCAATGGAATGGAGCAGTGGACACAGTAGACTTCAGAGGCTGGTGAGCTATTCAGGTTCAGATGTCACTCAGGAGAGGGTAACTGTACAAAAGCCATCCGGGAGAGGGGCCAACTGAGCTCAGAATTCAGAGTAACTGCTGGCTCCATCTAGCAGCTCCCAGTGTCGTCGTCTGGTTCAAGTTGGCAGGAAGTCGTGGACAATTGTGAGCTGGCAGGGAGACAAGTTCAAGCCAGCATGAGGCAGATGGGCTGCTGAAAGCTGAACAGGTCTGGTTCCAGCTTCACGTACACAAAGCAGCCCGATCTTCAGGGGAAGTAAAGGTATATGGGAATTATTTACTCCCTACCTTAAAGCTGCAGCTGGCTTGCTGGAATTAATCAAATTGGAACTAGATTCTGTCTACCTATGTTGTCTACCAGTGAAAGCAGAGACACATCTTGAAGTGCACATTTTTTTCTTATCTTTTCCTTCTTTCGCTCTTTACTTTTTTGTTTTATTTTGTTTTGCTTTTTCTTGTTTTTTATTATTTTATAGAAGTGTGATCATGGTCTCTAATATTCTTGTTTTTATTGTTCTATGTTGTTCTTTTTCTTTCTGTTTTTCTCTCCTGTCTTCATTAGTTTCCCAAAGTTTGGGAAGTTTACATGGTTTTCCTTTATCCTCCAGCTTTGCTTGTAATCTCTTCTTATTCTTCTATTTCTTTATTTTTCTCCCTAAATCCTTTTAAATTTTTCCTCTGATGATAAAATTCCCATACTGATAGTTCATTTACTGCATATAATTTTCTGGGTCCTTTTAGATTGTGTTATATAACTGCAAATCTAGTTCATATTGTTAAAAGTGATAAATTAATAGTTACCACAGTGTGTCATTTTCTAGGCTGTGGTTTATGCTATTGTTACTGCTGACTGTACTACATTACTGAAGGTGACATAATTGTGCTGGCCAGTTCTTTCTGGTATGCCAAGGTTAATATTTTCACATGATGATAAACAGTATTATAGGACACTGACAAAGAATCAGATGCTGGTCAAATTAGGCAACTACTTCTCATCCCTAATAAATTGAAAGGTAGGATCTCACAACAACAGACTCAAAACCTGAAAGCCGGGTATACCTGGAAGACATCTCTGAGAAGTAGTAATTTACCTTAGATTCTAAATACTACCAATAAAGCTATCTGCCCTAATCAATTTTCAAGTCTCAAAAAAAGAATTAAACTTAAAATAGTAAAAAATGAGAAAACATGTAATCAAGATGAAATCCCAAGCTTTCAGCTCACCAAAAGCAAGCCCAGGGGACAATGAAGTGGAACAAGCTGAAAGGCAGCCAACTGGGACTCTCTGAGGTGGTAGCAGTGGAAGTAACAAAGCAGAGGAATGAAGCTCCATAAAAAAATCAAATTAGAAATATTTTCTCACTGAACTACAGAAATGGTGACCATAATGACAGAAATGGTTATTGACTCTAGAGAAGATAGAGATTTTTTAAAAAATAAATAGGAGCTTAGGATAATGTTGGAAATCATGGATGCCCAAGATAGGAAAGAAATATAATTCACAAAACAGATTCAAACAGATATCTAGATTAAATATTCCATTGAAAATATAGGAAGCAGAATGACTCAATATGAGGACAGAATATCAGACATAAAAACAGGATTATGTTAGTGATTAGGAAAAGAGATGCTTCATAAAAATAGAAAAAGACCATGAAAAAATCAAACCAAGAGCTGCTAGTTAATGCAAAGAAAACAACATAAGATTGATTGATCAATAAAAAAGCAGGACATAGCACAAACTGCATAAAAACTTCTTTGCAGAGCTAATGGCAGTAAAGTTCCCAAGCATGGAAAAAGAATCTGGCATGGAGTAAGCCAGGCATATCGAATTCCAATTAGCCATGATCCAAAAAAAGTCTACATGAAGGCATATAATAGTCAAGCCAATAGAAATTCAGCATAAGAACAGAATATTAAAAGCTGTTAGAGTAAAGAAACAGATCACTTATAAAGGAAAACCCATCATAATCACAGCAGACTTCTCAATACAAACCATCAAGTCAAAGAGAGCTTGGAAAGACATATTTCAACCCCTCAAAAAAGCCCTCCAGTCCAGAATGATGTACCCTGCAAAACTATCTTTTAAATATATTTAGAAACATGTAACCTTCAAAAATACTCTAATAATTATTAATAATAAATTTATGTTTTTAAAGTCATTGATGAGAAATAAAGTAAAAAAATGAATAGCAAAGTCTTTTATTTTGATTTAATTACTCAAACAGATGTGTCAAGAAGAGACATAGGCTATAGTCAGCTACCCATGAGGTGCTGTGTCTATAACACTCTTATGGTGAGTCCAGTGAGTCAGGTACCAAAAAGGCAGGAATGAACAAAGCTGTATTTCAGAAAGCTGGTGATGGACAATCTACAACAAAGAGCCAGAGAGAATGCTAATGCCGAGCTGCACTTCATTACCAGTTTAGATACAGTTTAGGTTTCCATAGTAACCATTACCTCATTTTGGGGAATTTTACAAGAATATCACATAATTGTCATAAAGTTTGCATTTCCCAGAAGTTGTTGGTCATATGCTCTTTTTTAGGTTGCCATGTTTAACATTTATCTTACTTCCCAGTTTGTTGTTTGTTCTGCTCCTATTTTACGACTGTTTTTGTTTAGTGGTTGATGGCTAACTACAATGGGAAGGGTGAGGAGTGAGTTCATCTGCAGTTGAAGTAAATTTAAGTGACTTTTTAAAATGAAGTCTCCCTTGCCATATTAATACCACTACAAGACAAGTGAGTGCCTAGCACTTGGACACTGAACATTTATTACTATAATAATAAAATACAGTTGACAACACTAAGTTTTTGATCAACCTATGATATTATATTTTATAACACAACTTAAGCAATAATAAAAAAGTAGGATTTCAAAATTAGCCACAGGGCAAAACAATGCAGTCTTATTAAAATTGAAAGTACTTCTTAAAATTAACAGTCAAGTAGCATTATTTCTAAAAATAACTAAAGAAGTGTAACAATCATGTGACTTCATTAGAAACTCTATGCTAATTGCAGAGGCAGGTCTAGAAATCCTCATTAGTCCAATAGTGAGGATAACATTTTCAGGATGGTATACATTGTTCATGCATGTGTATAATTATTTTTTTTTTCCTTACATGATTTTTGACTCTCTAGTTGACTTATTAGCCCTATACTGTAAGTGTTTCTGATTGAAGTAATGCTAATTATTCATCATTGTCCTGCTTTACTTTGTGTATATCACTCAGCCTTATTTAAGTACTTTGATTTTTTCATTCACCACAGACCTTAGCATGATTGCTTTTCTTCAAATTTCATGTTTAATAATCATTTTTCATTTGAATAGAAAATTATATAAATAAAATAGATAGTTGCCATTTCATGACACAGAAAATTTCAGGTTTTAATTTATAACAGCATTTTGCTGGCCTACCAAATAATCAAAGAATTTAAGAATGGTCTGGGGGAAAATGTTTTTAATTTTTACTCCAAAATACATCACAAACCTTTCCTGTATTTTTCCATATATATACTTAGCTCACACAAAGAGACTGCTTGCTGTCCTCCCAGTAGCTCTCGCTTTTCAGTGCAGACAGAATGCATTTTGAGTCAGGGCATTGTCATGCTGTAGCTACTATACCGAATGTGTGTCTTCAGAAAGAAGGGGCCTGCTGAGTCATGACAGTGCTTGGGCCTGTGGCACAGGAATAAGAAGAGTTACAGTCTGCTATTCTCAGGACTGGAACCTATTATATTTTGCTTGCTAGGGAAATTTTTTACTTGGGCTGAAAGCCCAAGTGGGCCCTACAAAGGTGGCTTCTTTGTGTTGAATACAAAGAAAGGCTGTAAAGGAAGGGTCATACAAGTCATTGTGAAGGAATACAGAATGTTGCACGGAGACATAGAGCTCAAGTAGACAGGATCCTATTCCACAATTTTGCAACAGGCTGATCTTCACAGATTTTGTTCAATGTCTTGACTTTTGACCCTCATCTGACCTTCAAACTTCACTCTAAGGTTGTTTCAAACCTACAAAGCCAAGTCTTAATAGATTCTAATTTGTTAAATCTGTGATATCTGTCAATTATTTTTCATGACTATGATCCTCTTACTTGGCTTCCTAAGCTATCATGTCACATACATGAAGCAGCTGTCCTGCTGAGAGGATAAATATTCAACAGGAAAACGGGCTCACTGGGAAATACAGGTCACTCACACCAACTCCCTTTTCAATGCATTACAACAAATATGATACAATAGAGTTCCACTAAATGGTTCAGAGGATTACATGACCCAGTTTCATTTTCTAAAGCATCACACAAATGTACACAATGGGAAGATTCAATATTGGGTTAGTGAAGTCAACAAAAACAACCTGTAGGAGACATCAGGGGCTTGTTATTCTTTGTGAGCTATTCATCAGCTACATTAGAAAAAAGCGTAAAGCTACAATAATTTCACCATTTCTGGGGCTGGGGATTTAGCTCAGCGGCAAAGCACCTGCCTGGCAAGTGCAAGGTCGTGAGTTCGGTTCCTGGTACCGGAGAAAAACCAAAATAAAAAAAAAAAAAAAAAAAAAATTTCACCATTTCTAAGAGAAGTGAGTCCAAATATCTAATATTCTTAAGAGACTATTTTTTAACAGGAATTAAACTTCTTTATCATTAAGAAAGAAATTTACCACAGTATGCAACATGCCTTGGAATACTGGCTCTTAAGTAGAAGAAATCTATAATTTTAACAAGACATCAAAAACTCTTTAATTGAACTTTAATTCTTTGTGAATTTACACCTTAAAATTTATATATATAATATATATAAATATTATACATAATATCTGTAATGTATAAATAGTATGTATTTATACATAATAAATATATAATGAAAGTTGTATAACACATACAAACACATATTTTACATAATTACATAAGTACTATATCAAAGGGGAATATGGTAAAAATAAGGAATGTAAGAGGAATGTAATAAAAATATTTAGATTGTAGAGCCAAGGTCAAACATATATTTTAAAAACACAATTATGCTTGTATCATTTCTTTACTTAAAATCTTTATATGTTTACTCAGTTTTTTGGATGAAATCCAAATTCATTACCTCAGCACTCAAAATCTTATGGCATACTCCCTGCTTACTTCTCCACACACATATTTACCTTTCCTCAAGGAATGCTACATATTCTCTTTTTCCTGTACGTTATCTTCCTTATATCAAGCACAGATATTTTCCACCCTTTGAAAGTACTCTAGAAGTACCAAACCACTCTAGAAGTCATCACCCTTGGCACTTAGAAAAGATTTATTTGTTTAGTTAAAGAGTTGACATAAGAATAAGAATAATTTGCTTGCTGTTAAGATTTTAGTGTAAATGATGATATTAGCAAGAATATTAACTAATAGGAAGCTACATGAGTTTCCATTGAACTTTCATGAATCTTCACTTGTGATGTTCTCTTCATTCTAGGGTACTGTTTTCTCTCTTTCCTTTCAATGTGATAATTTCTCTCTTATCTCTAGGCCTCAAACCCAGTGTCACTTTTTTAGAAACCTTCCCTGACTTCAGCAAGACGTCTCCTCTGTGTTCTCTGGTTTCTTCTGCTTATCCGCATCGTGATGCTTGTCTTCCACAGAGGCTGTGCATACCTTAGAGACTTTGCATGACCTATTCACAATTGTATGTTTCAGTGCCTTGAAAACAGTAGGGATTAATTAATATTTATGAAGTAAGTGAATAGAAATTTGGCATATTCTTCCTCTTAAGAAATAATGGTTTTCATTTCAAGGGGAAAAAAGTAAGAATCCAAGAACATTAATTTTTCATGCCATTTCCCCCTCTTTCAATTTTTTTCCCTGTTTCTGAGTACCCACATGTACTGCCCTGCAAATTGTCTTGCAACCCAATCACATATTCAAAGCCACCTCTGATTTGTAAGAGGAGTATTTCTTTTAGCTGTTATTTGATAAAAACATTATACAACATTTCTCTATGTGTGTAGCACTTCATGTGTTTTTAATGTCAACAGGAATGCATACGCACAGGAACGATTAAGGTTTTTGGACATATGACCCTGTGAGATTCCTATAGCGACACAGTAATTATTTTGATTAATCACAATGTGTATATTCTAAGAATGAGCTATAATGTGTGAGGAAGGAGTGATGCTATAATAAAAGAATTAAAATATGTCATGATCATGTATCAACTTCAAAGAAGGACTATAAATAGTATTTCCTACAAATATGTACAAATGATGGAATAGAATCAAAAGACAGGTGGAGGGGAGGATAGAAAGGAAAGGGAATGAAGAAAGGAACTAAGATATATTAAGTACATGTGCCAAATCCCCACAAGGAATGTAAGCATTACTTACTACATGCATGTACTAATAAAAAAACCAAACGGGGCTCTGTCTGTAATAGGACAGTGATACTTAGATAACCTTTCACATTTTCAAGGCCTTGGAATTTCATTACAAATGACTCATTGTATGTTAATTACAACTCTTTCAAACAGGCCATAAAGATTCCTCTTCTCTTCTTCTTTACTCACAATAGACATCAACTCATGTGGGTACAGGAACATTAATTTAATTAATAATTTCCAAAAATTGGGGTTTGAATCAAGGCCACTCGACTGTGTCCATCTGACAGTAAGAGTCAGTGCCACCAGCTTCACAAGCTATCATCCAAGATTTGGTTCAATGCATCAGACTAGAAAGTTGTGGTCCCTTTTCTTCTGATTTAACCAGGTTATGTGACCAGTGCCTTTTATCCAGTCCAAATAAGTGTGAGGAAACTAGGGTCATGTGCAGATTGGCTGACATAAATCACTGCTCAATCAGTAACTAGAGAGAAAATGTGCTGAGTGGGAGGCAACAATTTCTTCACATTACTCTGTTCAGCTTAGATGTTATACCACATTGAAGCAGAATGCCTTGATCTAGAGAAACATAACTGCTCAACTTCTAATGTGTGACAGGCCAAACAAGAACAAGCTGTGACATGCTCAGCTATTGAGAGCTCTCCTTCCATTTTAATCAGTCTGGAATACTGCACAGAAGTTGGGAAGCTGTTAGTACAGTTATCCATTTGCAGTTTCAGAGAGAATTAAAGGAGAACAAAATGGCAAAACCTACAGTTTAGCATTTCCCATAGAAGGAAAATATCTGCAGTTCTTTTTTCATTGCCTAACTATTTTAGCTCTTTTAATTAAAACTAGCCATTAAATTCCTCATGTAAAAAAGAACATGTAATAAACAAATATGTCAGTCCAGGTTATCTTCTATTTATTGTGTATAACTGATTAAAGTATCAAACAAAATTATGCATCTCCATTTCACAACTGAGGAAATGGAGGCATATCCAGGTTGTCTTTTGATAGGCAGCCAGAAAGTAGTGAAGCTTCCAATCCAAGTCCTTATGACCTCTAAATCTGTGTAAGTGCATGAATTTATATTTTATATGAAATAGGGTCACTGAGATCAATGCAACAAAGTCATCTGTCTTTCTTCAAAACTCAAAATTAGAGTTATGGGTTTATTCGATATCATCTGCAGATAAGTGTAAGGTAAATCTCTTTCTCAAACTTAGCTTTCTAACCTGAGAGTAGAACCTATGACATAGCATTATCCACCGTGTTTTGGTCCAATATTTAGACATTTATGCTGATATTAGCCGTGCTCATCAGTGCCATCCTCCCTGTCAGCTGTCTTCAGAGGTTTCAGCCCATGGCCTTGGGAAATTTGTCTTTCAGGTTTTATTTTACCTTAGGCTGAAGGGAAGTAGAAGGGATGCACAAATTGAAAGGAACTTCTAACTTTCCAGGGCAAAACAGAGATTTTTTTTCTCTAAACCTTTCTGCCTCCGGTGTCCTGAATCCTCACCTATTCTCATGGAATGCTTTTGTAACTCAAAAGTTGAGGATTGAGATTTTTATCTAGGCCAGAATCATTTTGGTTTTGATCAAAGCTATCTATACTGTATCACATAAACCCTAGATTTTCTTCCCTCACTGTCTATGTCCCTCATGCTTTCTTCCTGATGATACAAACTTGATGAGAAAATACAGAAAAATATTTTGAGGGTATATTTCTTCAAAGAACATAATGCAATAAAGATTTTGTGCTGCTTTGTTTATTATATTTTCTTGTTTTGTAGATATTTTACCCTGGAGGTAATAATGGAATTAAAATACCTTCTCAGAAATATCTGAATCTATTTACAAAATAAATACAGGAAGGGCACAGAGAACCCTGAAGTTTTATGTGCTTCTGCAAGAAGGAAAAGGATCTGCAGAGGGAGAAAAAGTAAAGGAACTGAAAGACATAAAGTATTGTGAAAAACAAAAGAAAGGAAGGCAAGAAAGAACTCATTCATTTCTTTCTGAGATTATTCAGAGGGAACAGCAAAAATGTCTTTTGCATTTGTACCTGAAATGATAAGATGATATGCAGTGATTATTTTTTTCAAGATAGAATTTGAACCACACTAACCATGCTTGAAGATACTTTAAAATTAAATCAGTGTAAGGGATATTTATTGTATCACTCTTTACCACATTTTCTAAATGAGAAAACTGAAATGTAAGAGCAAAATAAAATCATCTCATAGCTAGTAATTGGTAGACAAAGATTTGACCATGTTGTTCATTTCCAAATTTTTTATACCCCTACTCCCATTGATCTACACAGTCTGTTTTCTGTAGACCACTATACCACGGGGGTCATTTTTTTTTTTTTAAATACCCTTGTCTGTCTCTCTCTCCAGGCATCTCTTCAACTAAAAGTGATAGATAAATATCATCATGCTGGGATGTATGGTTGTGTGTGTGTGTGTGTGTGAGAGAGAGAGAGAGAGAGAGGAGAGTGAGAGAGAAAGACAGACACAAAGACACACAGACACACAGAGAGACAAACAGGCCATGCTCTTGTGTTAATGTAAAATCTTTAGAGTTGTTAAGAAGGTAACCATACCTAGGAGTTTGGGTCGATGTTGGGGAAAATGCAAGCAAGGGCAAGTTAATCAGACACCTGGAGCAGACAGACTCTATTGTACAAACTGATAAAGACTAGAAAACTGTGAAAGTATTTGAAAAACACTCAATTTTACACTGTCTTACAAAGTTTCCTGTAGATAAGGAAGAGCCCAGAAACGAAGGGCTGCTTCTGTAACAGACAGATGAACTATATTTCCTTTGGTACATGGTGAACGGTGCTGTACACCTTCCAGAAGAAAGAAAAAAAGTAATAGCAAAAGGTTTTCATTTGTTATCCTGTGCAGTATTGTTCTCCCACTACACACTAAAGGAGACAATCTGTGTTTGAAGTGATGTGTTTTTACTCATTCTATCTCTTCTCTAAAAGACCTCTAAAACCGAAGGTGTATTGTGTTCTGTGTTTACTATTCCTTTTCACTTCAAAAGTCATATTTTTAAAGTAGTATCCTTGGGAAAGACGGAAACAACTGTCCCTTTCTCTTAACTCAACCATTTCAATTCATCTTTTCGCCATTGAGGTTAATAATTCAAACGTGTTTCTGCACGGATCACAGTTTTGGTAAGGCCAGATTAAGATGCTAAATATCACAAGCTATCCAGGATGACTCGGCAGCTCCCGCGCACCATACATGGAACGAGCACTGTACGTGGAACCAATCAGAAAAGAGCTATTTTTCAGTGCGGCATTCTCACATGGCAGGAAGCCAGGTGACCCTTTCAGTAGGTCAGTTTAAATCCTACCCCAGGCCACGTGAGTTTTTGATCAGAGAACTGTCCCAAATGCTTTGTTTATAGGACAGAAGCCAACCCAGGAATTTCAGGTAGAAAACACCCTACCCCTTTATCCCTGGTGCCCCTATGACTGTTTACTGGCCACTTTCCACCTGTAGATGGTACTTTTACTGCATCTTTAATAGATTTGTGGAATTGAGAAGTCAGATATTTCTAATCATCTAGCTTCAACATTTTAACTTTAACTGATATATTTTGTTTCAGTTTTGACAAATGCCTTATCCTCTGTATTAAAAAACCTTTTTTGTTTCTTTTTTGTCAGAAATTGGGTACACTGTACGTGTGCTCAGTGTTCAAAAAGCAAGTTTTACCAGAAATATAATTTTAGCTTAATAATTAACAACATCATTAGCTAATATGTAACGTGTTTTATATTCCCATTTGGCCTATTTTCTGACAATTAGACTACGAAAAAAAGAGATATTTTTGTATGAATTGTCTACTACTAATACCCACAGCAAAGAATAGTGCTGAACACACTGGGAAGTTGCCAGTCAATCAGTATCACATTAAAAAGTGAATCAATAATACTTATCCATTCTTAACATGTTATTCTAATGAATAAGGCACAAGCATACAAAAGATACTTTATAGTTATGGAGAGACATTGTATAAGTACATATAAGTGATTACATTACATCAATATTTATTGAGCTCCCTGGAAACTTACTTGGACTTGATAAATTAAAAATTAACTATAATAATTTTAAAATGTTACTGTTATTTAGGAATGTTGAATACCTGTTAAAGGAAAATTAATAAAACTATTAGTAGTGTAAGTGAGTGTGGCTTCCTGAGTTACATGTACCTACTCCCATGCCAGGGCCCCTGGCAAATGCACTGGGTCATTGTTGTGCTTGCACTTTGCCCTGCCTTCTTTGCGTGTGTCCACCATTAATCTTGCTGCAGGTGATTACTCTACCCCTTCAGTCTTAACTCTGTGTGGGTCATGCAGAGCACTAATTAATTTTCTATTGTCATGTAAGCACCATCAGCCAGTTGTGATGGATTATTTCCTGAAATAGATTCTATGTGAAACATTGACAGAAGATACAATAGTTGAATTCAGCTTTAGTTGTAAAGAAAATTCTCAAAATATGAACAGTGGAATAGCATACTTACCTTGTTATGGTAGAATTTCTACTCCAGGTCCAAAGATAATGTTAGTTCATAAGTATTTCCCAAAGTCACTGTTAGTATTTGTATCTGGATATCACCCCATGGCCCAATGCAGTCACACATGGAGCTTGTGGGAGGTGACTGCACGATGGAGGCATGATGTCATCAGTGGATTGGTTCTCCTACATGTTTGTAGCTAAATGTGATGCCTAGAAATGAAGCCTGATTGGAGGAAGTAGATCTCTGGGGATGGGGCTGGAAGGGCTTGTCTCTCTTCTACCTACCTTGATTGCTCTCTGCCTTCTTTACTTCTTGCCATGAGCAACTCTCTTCTGCCAGGGCCTTTCATTCCATTCTGTCCTGTCTTGCAGCAAGCCAACTATGGACTGGAAGCTCCATAAACTGTTCAGCAAAATAAACCTTTATTTCTTTAAATTGTGTCAGTTACTGTGTCTCAGGAACAGCACTGCAATGTGTATCCACACAGAATTCACTGAGAAGCAGCAGATATTTTTTGATCCTGTCTCTTTACTCAGAGTAGTAGCCTAGAAATTCACAGGTATTGATTAAGGTAACGAGCTATTAGTCTAGGAGAAAATGTTTTGTATGGTTTCCATTCCTGCTTCTTAAATAGAGGAAGACTCCTTAAAGCAAGTAAAAGGGCTCTAAGTGAACTCATTGGAGACGTTGGGAGTACCTGAGAAAAAGAGAAGTTAAGCAATGCACCTGCCTCTGGGTGTTGCTTCACATGTGCAGTGCTCCTCCTTCTGTCTCCAGAGTAGAACTCGATACTATCTCACATGTGCTCAACACATGTCTGCCAGAGTCTGACGGGCAAGCATGAGCATAACAGCTCTTACCTGCTTCTTTCCTAAAGGATTTGGAAACAAGCAAATCTTAAGAGATGTTAGAATTTTTCCTGATAATGACAAATGAATTTTTTCTGGATACCATAAAACAGTGGTTAGGTTAGAACATCTTGATACCAGCTGTAGAAGAGGATTCCTTGTAGAAGAATTAGGAGTAAAACAGGCAAATGAGCACTAAAGATTGCTGAGGTCATCACTCACATCAGGATAATAACGGTAAAGTGCAGAAGTGTATGTGGCTTCTCCCAAGAATGTATAAACGTGTCCCACTACAGAGCCAACTCAGTGTGATCAGAGACAGTCATAATTTGCTAAGAAAGCACTTCAGGGACCCTAATCTGTTAATGTCACTGGACAGGGTCCTAAGGATGCAGGAGAAATATCCCATCCTGCCAGATGTCAGATGTGCCAAGATCATGTCCTTGGAAAGTGAAGAAAGAATTCAAGGGACAAAGGAGGTTAAGAGTAGGAAAGGTTTATTGAGATAGCTCCTGAGGGACAGAAGGATTCCCAGAAGTTGATTTCCACCAAGGCCTTCTAGAGATAGACCATGGCATGGCAAAGTTAGCTGGGGAAATAGAAGTGTTGTAGGCAACTGAGTTAGAAATATTATAGGCGCTCAGACAGGGCCAGGCCCTCAAACAAGCCAGTATGGAAGACAAGATGACTTGCAGCTGTGGGACAGACAGGCACTTCTACTCTGGGCCAGACCTCAAGACAAAAGATGAAGCAAATGCACCCACATACCTCCCTAGGGATGAACAGCAGGGATTGATATTCTAAATAGGTATCAATCACCTTGAAAAGGCCAGAAATAGTCATTAACTCAACCCCCTACAGGAACAGCCTGTGTTCTATATTCATGCCTGCTTGCTGCATGACTGGCTTCCCCATTTGATCCCAATTTAGTCAATTTTACCTGAGCAGTTGTACTCATAATCTTACTAGTTGACCATTGTTTTGTACCACCTGATGCTCACCTTGCAACTTACCATTATTTACCTCCTTGGACCTGCCTCACCTCATGGTTTTGCTCTATAAAAATCTCTTAAAAAGGCAGGTTCCTTGGCTACCAACTCCAGTTCCCTTCTGTCTCTCTCTTGAGCAAAAGCTTTCTTTCCCTCAATAAATATTCTTTGGTTAACTGCCACTGTTCCTAAAATTCACTCTGTTGTTTTAGAGAATGAACTCATCCCAGAGATCTAACGGGTTGGGAGTTTCTTTCCCCTATATCAGAAGTGACCTGTTAATTACAAGATCCCAGAAGCATGCACAGAGCTGTTCCCAAAGCCCTGCATGTGGAATTCTCACCAGAATTCAAGCAGGTTTTCAATACCATGGTCTAGCCTGGTGTCAGCCTGAGACATGGAGTCCCAGCACCACCTCTCAGGACCCTGAGGTAGATATTCATGTGGGTTTCCTCAAGATTTGGACAACATATAAAAGTACAGACCCCATCAGGAGCCCTCTATCCTGACTTTCATCTCGATGGTTACCCTGCGTTCTCCAGGGTGTTCTTTATCTTGCTTTTTCCTCTTTTACTCAGCCCGGGCTCCCTCTGCAGAGCCAGTTTCTCCCTCATCCTTCACTTTCACATTTTTCAGATAAACTTTGTCACCGATTTTTGCTTGCTTTGTCCAATTCTTTGTTTGAATTGAGGAGAATCTGCAGTCTAACTCCAGAGAGAAAGGCGAGCAATCCAGAACCTGGTAACATTGACTGGTGAGCCACCTTTAGAAAGAGCGACCCAAAAACAATTTGTAAGGTGCAATTCATACAGCAAAGTCACAATGTGGGTACACTGGGGTCAAACAGATGTGGGGGGACACTACCAACTTGCTAGATGTCCAGTGTGACTTTGGGAGATTGGTCTAGACGCTCTGGCCACTCACTTGGGCAACTAATGCCTGTCTAGACTTTCTGGACCAGGTAGTGCTAATTAGAGTACAGTTTGAAGTACTGCTCATTCTTTAGGGAGGCACACAGGCCCATCTGCTGTACCTTTATCTTGGGGCATGTTCTTCAGATGGACCTCCAGCCACAATTCTGACGTGTTTATTCTTTGTACTGCCTTCCTTGAGAGCTCAGTCCCTTGCTGACTGTATAATAATTTCTAATTTAGCATCCTATAACACTAGGAAGTTCCTAAGTTCACCCTCTTCCTAGAATTATTTGCAGTTTTGCTAACTCTTATTGTGGAAAAAAATCAGGGCACATCAGTAAAAGGTATGAGAAAGATTTACTGAAACTTGAAATTTAAAAGTGCACTCTCAAAGAATGATAGTGTAGGCCCTGGTGATATTTATGTGACTTTTATGGTAAAAGTGCGAAATTTGTCAATTTATAGTCTTGTTCTTGGTTGGGGGGAGTGGCTTTCTCTCAGAAAGATAATGGTCCACCCATAAGGGAAAGCCTATTTTACAGGGGAAAGGTCATCTATTCGTAGGTGCCAGGACAATCTGCAAGTGAAAAGGGAATTGTAGAACCCATTTGCAGGTGAAAGTGAATTACCAAGTCTTGCAGTGTTCTGGGAGAAGAAAAGAAAAAAAAAATTAAACTGGGCTTTAGTCCTAAAGCTGCAGTTTTCATTTTTAAAATTATTGTTTTTCTTATTTCTTTCATATATACATATATATATATATATATATATCCTTAGTTTTTTACCCTACTATTGTACACAGCTAAGTTAGTTATAAATGGGCCCTCAGCACAGAAGACAATTGTGGCCAGAAGCACATTCCCCGAAGGACAGGCTTCAAGAAAAAGAGAAAGGACTGCACCCACATGCTTCCCAGGGTAAACAACAGTGACTGATACTCCAAACAGGCCTCAGTCACCTTGGGATGAAGGGCCAAACCTTAACCCATCCCTTCCAGGAAAGTCCTTGTCCTTGCTCTGTGTGCTTGTTACATGACTTGTGTCCCCATTGGATCCCCACTGAGTCAATATCACCTAGTGACTACCCTTGTCACCATCTTATTGGTTTACCATAGCTTTGTCCCACCTCATGATTTCCCACTGCATCAATATAAAAGCACTCTTGAGAAGTGGAACCAGCAGGCTGCTCACTTTCTAAGCTGCCTCCTGTCTCTTTAGACAGAGCTTTCTTTCTCTTAATAAACTCTTTTTACTCTTAACCTCCATTGTTCCCAGAATTCAGTTCCTGAGTTTAGAGAATATTAACTAACCCTTTCAGACATCCAGCAGATTAATATTTCCCTTATATCATATGGAGGTCCATATATCATCACTCTATCATATTCCCACATGACGTTGTCTTCATTTAATGCAACTTTCTCAGACTGTAACTTTCACACAGTTAGAAAATGAAAACTGTGAAATACAGAAAAAAAAGGTGTAAAAAAATTAGACACTACCAGTTTCCTATGTAGATTTGAATCCAGTGGGTCAGATCTGATCTCAAGTATTGAATTAACTTTAAACTGTATGTATGTTTGATGTTTTATTTTGAGATTGATATAGGGGAAAGAAACTCCCAACCTGCTAGATGCTCAGTGTTAGGTTTGGTGCAAGTGAGAGTCAAAACAAAGTAAAAAGAGCCTTTATTGCCTGGGCACAGGAAGGCTGCTGAGAGAGACAGACACCATCTGAAGGGGGTGGGTGGGAAAAAGAATATATCGGGCTGGGTTGGGGTGGAGTTTATGAGGCGGTCTAACTGACATAACAGATGCTGATTGTTTGCGGAGTGCAAAAGGAAACAGGAAGTTGTAACGGGGGAGGGGCAGGAGTTGGTCTGGGAGAGACACATGGTTGTCTCTGTGCTGTGCCATGTTGCATCACTGCTATGATGACTTGGCAGAAGTTTATGTGGACAGAAACCCAACATTCAGCACAACCCACGTTCTCTAAAATCAAAGAGTGAATTCTGGGAACGATGGAGGTTATGAGCAGAATATATTTGCTGGGGAAAGAAAGCTTCTGTTTGAGAGAGAAAGGGAGATCTAAACAGACAGACAGACAGAGACAGACAGGGTCCTCAGTGGGTTCCCAGGGATTCTGCCTTTCCAATGGATTTTTATACAGCAAAACCATGAGGTGAAGCAGGTCCAAGTTGTGGAGAAATGAGAAATCACAAGGTGGGTGTAAGGTAGGACAAAACTATGGCCAGTCAATAGATTATGAGCATAATTGCTCAGGTAAAATTGATTACATGTGGATCAAATGGGAAAGCAAGTCACATAGCAAGTAGGCATGAAAACAAACAGGGGCTTTTCCTGGAGGGGCTGGATCAGTGCCTCTTCCTAGCTTTCCCTGCATGAGGAATACCGAGTTAGAATATCAGTCACTGTTGTTTATCTTTGGAAGAAGTATGCGGATGCCCTTGTTTCATCTTTTGTCTTGAGGTCTGGGCCTCAGATGTGTCTGTGTCTCTCCTACAGTTGCAGTGTATCCCATCTACACTGGCTCCTCAAGGGCGTCGGGCTTACCCCTGTCTGATAGCCTACAATATTTCTATCTAACTTAGCTGTCTATAACAAGATGAATTGAATTTTTAATATTTTTAAATGAGTTTAACTAAAGAAATCTAGACTGTTGTTATAACAAAAAGCAACCAGAAAGCAAACTGGACATGTATAAGGTATGGTTAGTGGGTATGGGCAATCATCCAACTGTGTATGTGGAACCAATGATGGAAAAAAATGAAGGCATTTTCCATTCTAACTCACTGAATTTCCTGTTTTGAAAAACAGACTATATATATATATATATATATATATATAAATCTACATCACTCTCATCCTAAAAACAGAATTTTCCACATATGTCCAAGAATGTACTTTCCTTTTCATGTTTTCTGTTCCATAAGAGTAGCTTTCTACAGTTTCAAGACTTATTGCTCTTCACAACACTCAAGCACTAACACTACTTTAGCCCTCAAGGAACATTTGACCCCTCCTCACCTCCAAACTATTAGTTACTGTGTGGATCACTTCCTTCACAAACTCCTACCAACCACTTTTGCTATTGCCGGGCACTTAACACATAAATTAAAGGGTAAATACTCTCAGAAATAAACTGACTGTTTAGTGGAGATACAGTCAGAGATACAAGTCAGTTGAATGCAATGTGTAGTTTAATATATGCAAAATAAATTGTTAAACTAAAGCAGTTTCTCGTCTTTGCTGGGGCTTGAAGAAATGTGGGTTGGAGGCAAGGAGCCAGCATTAAAGGAATCTTCACAGGGGAAGTGATGCAGGAAGTGAGTTCTGAAGGATATCTCGAGCCAATTAGATACTCTTCTAAATGCAAAAGTGTCCATTGCTTGTGAATAGAATATGGCAACAGAAACACACATATTTAAATAAAAGGTTACATGTGACAAGTGCTATTAATAGAGATCCAAACTATACATTAGTGGAGGAGAAAACAGCTAATATGTGTTAAGCTTCATGGTGATCAAGGATGTGCTCCTCGTTTTATTTTTACTCTGTTCATGTGCAGAAAATTATCTTGCAAATTATTTTTCTATCAATGTTTCTAATAATTTAAATAAATTAATTACAAGTGCATTTTCTGAAGCGGTAGTACAGAGAGATGAGAGGATAACCAGTAACACACAGCCATTTTCTCTAAGGAGCTCACAACTTATCGGTAAACAGGAACAGTAAATATCACTTAAATTTAGGGAAAATTTACAAAGTTGTAGTAAAAGTCCAAATGATTTAATTTCTGCAGAAATGTTTCCTGTAGAAAGGTAAAAATAATCCACTAAAAAGTCTGATTTATTTAATTATAGCTTCTGTCACATAAAAATCTAGTTTTTAAGTCTTCTTGCACAGCGTTTTGAAAAAGTGTTTACCTCTAGAAAGAGTAGCCACGAAGCTACAATGAGCAGCTGCATGGTTTTGTGACTAGTCTGTGGGATGAGAAGCAGAGGACCTTGATTTTCTTCAGACATCGATCAATAGTGAGCTGGGTAAGCTGCATCCTAGCCTTACCTACATGGAAGAAATGCAGCACATGTCTGCTCCTTCCTTGTACTCTCTCTTATGGATATGGAGGGTGGGAGTTTGACCAAAAATGTTCCTCAACTTCCTAATGACTGCAAAGTCACCTACATGGTCACATCAATAACCAGTGTCCATAAAGAGGGTAATAACTCTAACCACCTGTCTTCTTATAAGGAGATTATATAAGTATGTATATTGTCTCCATTTACTTCTGAAGAGTTCAAAATAGCATAATGGCTTATCTTGGCTCTATAAATGTGTCTTATAATTAGGAGGCTTTGTTCAGTGATTTACAAGTCCCATTTTATCATTAAATAAATCTGAAAGAATTAATTATTATTTTTCAAACTGACCTTTGAGAAACCCCAGAATCTACTGATATTTTTCTAGAAAATGCTCGGAAAGATCTTTTAGTTCTCAATGTCTCCAAAGTAGTTTGTATTAATTTTTTTAAGTTTTCTGCTTTTTACAATGATAAGTATTTCTGCAAAAATTTACGCATTTAAAGGTATCAGATTAACCTCAAATCTTATTAATAAATCAGGATACAAAGTAATATTCAAGGATATACTGCTTAATGAAATTAGCTGAAAAAAGGTGACCATTGTTTTAACTTCATTATAAAACTTTTAATTAAATGTATCAAGGAAAGTCAACACAGAAAAAAGTAGCTATTATCAAATTTAAAAGTTACAATTCCTTTAACACGATTTCTGTCTGTATAGTTCTGAGAAGAAAGTAATTTTATTCTGGCTTGCTTTTTTTGCAAAATGTAATTTTAAAATTATATTCATCTCAAATTTAATTAGGTATGTGGACAGATCTGTAGATATCCAAAAATATAACGGCTCAGGGAGATGAATGGAGAATGATGTATATGGAACATTAATATGCATTTGACTATCTTAATACCACTTTTAACACTAAACTTTTATTTCCTTCTTATTTTATATAATTGAAAAGTTATTTTTTATGCAAATTAATGAAACAGTTTAATGCTTATAAAAATCAAAATAAAGTGATAAAAGACTTTTGGAGCATTTATAATTATATTATATTATGCAATAGCTAACAATTTCAAATGGTAGAATTTCTTTTTCAGTTATAAAATATTTCAGACCTAAAATGATTCTTTTATTTTCCTTTCCTGCAACCCTGTTTGCACATTTATGTGAAGTAAACTATTTCAAATCAGGAAATAGATATAAATGTTTTAATATCTTATTTGAATTTTTCATTATAGCACAAAAATCAAGCTATTTAGAATTTGCTATGTGAGTGATAGAAACTAAAATATTTTGGAATTATATGACAAAAATTCATTCTATTTCTTTATATAAGCCGCAGAAACTGTATCTTCATCAGAAAAAAATGTAGGTTTGTCAAACAGAAGATATGTATGGAATTTCTTTTCCTAAATATTTTTCAATGGAAGTCAGTCTCCTTTCCAGGGATAAATAACTGAGCAATTCTAACTTTCATAACATAATTTTGACTGCTAACTTGTACTTGAAATGGAAACATTGGAAATCTTTTACTGATCACTAAAATATTATTCTCTAAGTATAACATAGCATATAATTTCAAAATTTATGTCCAATATCTATTAAGAATGGATATTAAATATCCATAAGATATTATAGAAGTTGTGAACAAGGAGTTTCTGGTCAAATAATGTTAAAACAAAGACGCTGTTTCCTCATTACAAAATTTCTTGCAGTCATTGATATCATAAAATGGAAGAGCAGGAGTTCTAGAAAAGGAGTCAGGCAGAGAATGATATACACATTGTTTTGTTGTCTTATTTGCATATTGAGTATCATTCACTTGAAATAAACACTAATATTTGTCTAAAAACACTACTCTGGACTTAGAAATTAAAATCATACTCCAATTAGCATATATATTCTATTTTCTGATCATAGCATAAGTGAAACAGACCAGCAAAAAATAAATACATGAGCTTTTCGGAGCATCTTCTACATGCAAAAAGAAAGGCAACACAGAAGCACAGTGAAGGTAAGACAGCTATCCTGAGTCTAAAACCTGTACACAAAGCAGTGTCTAACATGGAAGAAGCTGAGAACCCTGGGATCTTAAGTTTTAGCTTTAGTGTATATTTTGTAGGGTGCTGATGGAAGGAAGTAAGCTTTAACTGAAGAGTTTAATAGGAGATTCTTTTATAAAGTCATAGAAGGTGGCAGCAATGTGCTGATCTCTTTCAACCTCAACACTGGATACAATGGGAAAAAGTAAGCTTACACTGGAGGTCATAAAATCAAGCTATTTCTTATTAGAGCTTTACCTGAATTTTTCAATACTTACAAGGGTAGGAAGAAAACAAAAATATAATTACTTAAGGTGGTTGTACCAGTAACCTAACAAAGTCAAAAAAATAAATATTTTTAAAAGTAGTCATACTATCAAAACCTGCACCAATAATTATATCAAAGTAATATGGCCTCACAATTAAAAAAAAAAAAAGAAAAAATACTATCCATAAAAAACAGTGAAAACAACAGATATTGGCCATAATCCAGGAACATTTCAGATTTTAAATTTATCAGACACATGAAAAATAGTGTATAAATCACTTCCCATCACTAGGATGAAATATTTACCACTCACAATTTCAAGGAGAGGCTTTGTTTTGTTTTGTTTTGTCTTTTTGAGACAGGGTCTCATTATGCAGCTCAGGCTGGCCTTGCACTCACTTTGTATTCTAGGCTGGTCTCAAATTTGCAACAATCCTCCTGCCTCAGCCTCCCGAGTGCTGGGATTACAGGTGTGCGCCACCATGCCTAGCTTCAAGAAACTTATTTTGACTCATAGTTTCAGAGGTTCGAGTCCCAGATCTGCTGGTGCCAAGGCAACAGTGGTGTGAGGGAGGAGCACAGAAGAGGAGAGCTGCCCAGTCCATGTCAGCCAGTGTGGAGAGAGAGGAAGACCAGGAGAGAACCCTGCCTTCCAGTTCACGTCCCCAGTGACACGCCTTTTCAGGCTTCACCTCCCAAAAGCACATTCAACGGTGAAATCAGCAGTGGATCAGTCACTCCCCAGTATAATCACCTCATGATTTCATTACCTTCCAAAGCCCTGCCTCTGAACAATGACGCTTTTGGGGAACATTCTATGTGTAATCAATACATACTAAATATATATACTTAACAAGAATAGATAAATATAAAAGTGATTGAGAAATATGAAAATGATGATACTAGGGAAAACCAAAATAACCAGGTAGATCTGAAAATAATTTCCAGAGAAACAATGAAACAAAACATATACAAAAATCAAAATTTGAAATGAAATAGGCAATTTTAAAACTAATTTGATTTCATAAAGGGTGATATATTTATCCAGAAAATATATCTTAGTAAATTACATGGACTATATCATAAAAAGATGAAGTACTTAAAAAACTGTTTCAATATTAAAAAGTGAGGAAGAAATATAGAAGAGAGAAAATAAAGGCCTATTTTTATTATCTACTTGGAAATTCTAGAAATAAAGGAAAATGGGGATAAAATCTTAAAAATATAAGGATGATAGTTTCTAAGAAATAATATAATCTTTAAATACAAAAGTAGATAATATAATCTTTATATAATAATACAGTTATTAAAGAAGCCAAAAATTCTTAAGCATATAATTACAGTGGCACTCAGGACTTACCTTAATTGTTTGTGTGATTGAGTATGAAAATCAATTAGCATCAAAACAATGGTTTTGAATGGAAAGTAATGAGTCATGAGGCAATAGACACCCACAAGTTCCAGCTCATTCACACAGAGCAAAGCTAGGATGAGCAGGGGAAGGAGGGCAGGGAAGGGGTTAACCATGAACAAGATACCTGTGTGTATGCTGAGTCCCCAGAATGCCTCTAATTATTATGTATCACAAGCATAGTAATTGCTCATACACCAAAAGAAAGTACTGTGTTCCAAACTCACCAGTTTCAAAGCAGTCCAGCACTGAAGTATGAGTGCAATAAGCCTGCGTGTAGGGATGTACATCTTAGTGAAAGTAAGGACACAAGAATTTAAAATCCTTAAGACAAGTAAACAAAGTAACTTCTCACGGAAACAATGTCAACTAAAGAAAAAGAAACAGTGTCTTCATAGTGTTGCAAAAAAAAGTAGCAAGTTAAATTGTGCACCCTCAAAGCTAGCTTTATAGAAGGTGGACATTTTTCAAACCAGGAAAAGTTGAGTTTACAGCCAATTCGTTGCCACTAAGGTAGTGTCTAGTAGATACTTTTAGCCAAAGGGTTCAGAGTTAAAGGTTGAGATCGGTATCATTTCTAATTTGTTTTATTATTATTCTCTTTAATGGTTTGATCAATCTTGTATTCTTGCATCCAGTAATCTGAGTGACTTTGTTGAAGATAACAATACGTAATATAACAACCATTGTTAATTTCTTATCATCTTGTTTTTAAATTCTATATTATTTTTATTGTCTTGTGTTGTTTTGTTTTTGTCTTTGTTGTTATTTTGTTGTTTATTTTTCTCTTTAAAATAAAATAATATTAAAATTTTGAGAAGGTAAGAGAATGTTGAACAGAAATAAGGTAGATTTTTAAGTAAAGTTAAACAAATATTGCTCATATAATAGCATGATAATGATTAATTTATTAAAATTCTTGAGAAAGGTAAATTCTGGTAATATTTGATAAATACAGCTCAGAGCAAGTTTCTTTATTTTCTTTAACAATTTATAGAAAAGCCAAGGAATCTCAGTAGCTAGATTTTTTTAAATATTCAAAGAGAAACATCTAGAATAACTAATGAGTAAATAAAAATGTAAATATCAGATTGTCTTCCACAGGAAAAGAACAAAATAAGGCTGCTCATCTCCCAAAGAAAAAAATTAGAGGAGGTCATCACCCTAAAGAACACAAAAATAAGACAAAAAAATTCTGAGGATGGTGGCACATACTTGCAATCCCAGCACTTTGGAGGCTGAGGCAGGAAGTTTGCCATGAGTTCCAGGCCAACCTAGGCTACAGAATGAGTGCAAGACTGGCCTGAACTACATAGCAAGACCCTATCGAGACAGACAAAGAGAGAGAGAGAGAGAGAGAGAGAGAGAGAGAGAGAGAGAGAGAGAGTGTGGCCAAGCTGAAAGCAGAAACCAATATAGTAAAAGTATATCAAGCTATATTAATATTAAAATGCGAAAATTAGACTACCATACTGAAAAACTCTCAAGCTCAATGACATGTTGAATTCTCCAAGAAAATGCTTTGAGAAGGAATTTATCACAGGGTTCTGATTATAGTCAGCCCCAGTAAACAAGAGTTTAGGAAGAAATAAAAGCAGCAAGCAGCAAGACGGGATGAACCAAAATGTCAATATCAGCACAGACTCAATGACAACCTTGTCTAATTTCACTCAGGAGCAAGAAAAGTGCTGTGAGTTTTCATACGTCAGGAGATGATGACATATTGTATCATCAGTCTTTGGATGGAGGTCATTCCGGGGAGATCATAACCTCAAGTTCCCTACAAACTATATAGACCAGCATTATGGGTGATTTATTTTATATGTTGTTAGTTGTCTAATTATGTTTCCTTTGATCCAAAATCTAGAATAAGAAGGGAAATAAATACCCTATTAGTAATCAAAAAGGAGGAGAGGGAGCAATAAGTATAGTGTTATTTTTTATGTGTTTTGTTGTGTGTGAGCAGAGAAATCAATGAAATTTAGAACAGAAAAACAATTGAGAAACTGTAACAGAAAATCAATAAAACACAGAGCTGGTTCTTTGAAAAGATCAATAAAATTGACAAAGTTCCACCAAGACTGATGAAGAAGAAATGAGAGAAGACACAAATTACTGATATCAAGAACAGAACAAGGGATATCACTAGTGATATTGCAGGTCTCAAAAGAAAGGAAAGCCAGTACTACAAGCAATGCTATATCCATAGATTTAACAGTTACAACTGTGTGATTGATGGGCATGAACAGACACTTAAATCAATTGAATAAAGGAGAATTCTGAAAAAGAGCCACACAAATCTACCCAAGTGACTGCTAAAGAACTTGCAATGGAATTTCAATGGAAGAAAGATTAGGTTTTCAACTCATACTGATGAAAAATGTTTATCCTTTGGAGTGGGATTCTACCCAAGTTTAACATCTTCCATAAAAATTAACTCCCATTGAAACAAAGATCTACATGTAAAGTTTAAAACTATATTTTTTTTAGAAAAAGTAGAAAAAAGTCTTTAAAATATAGGATTAGGCAAAGAATTTAAACTTCACACCAGAAGTGTGTTTCAAAAAGAAAAATAAATGGATAAACTGGACTTCATTAAATTCAAAGAAAAACTTCTCTGCTAAAGGCACAGTTAAAAGCAAAAAAGTAAAAGGTATACACTAGGAGAAAATACTTACAAACCACATCTGACAATGGACTATGATTTAGAATATATAAAAAACTCAAATTCAAGAGTTAAACAAAATTAGTTTGAAAATGGTCAATGAGAGGCAGAGATATTTCACCCAAGAAGAAACATGCATGACAAACAAACAAATGGAAAAATGTTTCACACCTTGAACCATTAGAGAAGTGCAAAATAAAAAACAATAAGAAGTTACACCTTACCTATCAAAATAACTGAAATAAAAATAGTGAGACTACCAAATGTTGGCAAGAATGCAAAGAAATTAGATCACTGCAATGTTGCTGTGGAGATCGTAGGTCTAAAAAACAGTTTGATTATTTCTGTCGATCTATTTGTCATACATCAGAGTCACTGCACTTCTAGCAAATTATACCAGAGAAGTTAAAACTTTTGTCCACATAAAAACATATATAATGACCTTTCTAGCAGCTTTATTTGAAATAGTCAAGAAAGAGAAACAACACTCTAGAAGAATAGGCAAGAAGATAACAAATTTGAGACCAACCTGGGCAGCATCACAACTTGGCAAGACTCTGTTTCAAAATAAAAAATAAAAATGACCTGGATATGTAGCTCAGTATGAAGACTCTGTGTTCAATTCATAAGCAGGAGGGTGGGAGACAGCAAGCTAGGTGGTCTTTAAAACCTGGTACATTTCTGTTATATGTCATATATTAGAAATAAAAACAGAATAGATTATGATCTGCAAAACAACTTGTATAAAGCTTCAGAGAATTAAACCAAGTGAACAAGGCAAACCTGAAGGTTATCTACTTTATTGTTCCACTTATAAAACATTCTTATACTGACAAAATTATAAAAATGAATGTTAGATTAATGCTTTCCAAAAGTTAATGGGAGAAAGAGTGTATAGAGGAAGAGAAAATTGGATATGGCTATATACAAGTGTGAAGGCAAAATGCTACCTACCTTTCCCCAACCCTCACTGAAAGATATCCATATCCTAATTTCCTGAATAGGTCAATATATTATATTGTTAGATAAGAGATAATTAAAGTTGCAGATAACATTAAGATTATCAATTTAAAATAAAGAAACTGGCTTGTATCATTTGGGTGGGTTTCCTGTAATCACCAATGTCTTTTCTAATGTGGAAAAAGACTTGGGGCAATTACTGTCACGTGGACAGGACAAGTCATATTCTGTGGAGCACTGCTGGTTGAAGATGGAAGAGAAACAGGACTGAGAAATGTAGGTGACTTTTAGAAAGTGGAAAAGCCAGAGAAATGGAATCTTCTCTACCAATCTGAGGAAATGACATAACCCTGCTTGCTCCTTTTTTGTTCAATGAGGTCCTCTGAAATTTTAGACCACTAGAATTGTAAGAGTAGGCTTCTGTGGTTTTGAGTCAGCAAGGTGTGATTTTTTTTTTTTTTTTTTTTTTTAACAAGAGCTGTAAGTTAGTGCTAGATATCCTTGAGGTGGTCAGGGTATGCCATACTTGCACTGAGTTTCAGAAGTTCAGGGAGATGTATGATTCTCAGGGGAAAATTAATAAACAGTGCGTGAAATTTCTATGGATTTTTTTAATAACTACATGTGAATCAATAAGTATTTCAAGGTAAGTTTAACTAAACTTACTTTTATAACTATATGTGAATCTATAAGAGTTTCAAAGTAAGTTTAACTAAACTTACTTTTAAAACTACATGTGAATCTATAAGTATTTCAATGTAAGTTTAGCTAAACACAAAATATATGTGTTCATATACAGGTACATTTATTTACATATATATTTTTTGGGCTGGGGATTTAGCTCAGTGGCACAGTGTCTGCCTGGCAAGTGCGACGTGGTCAGTTCAATTCCAGGTACCAGAAAAAAAAAAAAGTATATATTTTGCTATATTTAATAATTGGAAAAAATTAAACTTTTGAATTTTATTAACCCTCTCAATGAGAATTTCAAGATTTTAACATTTTAAATCATCTCTTTGAAGCATATGTTTTAAAATATAAATTATAACCTTAACATGATGATAATCATTTTGATATTAAACCATTTTCTTATAGGAATGATACCAATTTTATAATGAGTTACTGGCTTGCTTAGCAGAAAAAATTTGATTGCTACATTTTGTAGGATTGTAAATTGCAGAAAAACACTGTAATTTAGACTCTGAAATAAGAAGGTCCTTATTCAAAGTGAATCTCAGCATATACTGTCTAACTTAACTCTATACAAGTTACATAAACTTTAGGAGCTCCACTTTTCTTATCTTTAAACTAGGAAAAATGATAGATACTTTGCAGTGTCTGTTCATTTTTTAAAACATGACAGTGCTATTTTTGTCTTTAAATGTGTTAGAATCTCTGTGTATATCAGATAAAATTTTAAAATATCTGTGTTCACATTTTCAATTGTTAAATGAAAGTGAATGAAAATTTCTCTGTCCCAATCCATGCCTACTCAGTCAAAAATTTCAATTTATCTGCTTCTATTATGGAAGTATTTTTCAAGCGGCCCCAGAAGATCTTTTCGTAATTTATCTTTTCTATTACTTAAGAGGGTAACTCATTTAGAAATTTTAAAGAGTGACATTTGACTTAATGACAAATGACATGGTTAAGATAAATCTGTACCAATCCTGAGCACATAAGATTGTGTATGTTTATTTTTCTGACATTTTGGAATGTTTCTGGTTTATTGAGAAGGTGCTTTTTGTTTGTTTTGTTTTATTTTGTTTTGTTTTGTTTTGACTTTGCAGCTTATTCAGAGATCAATTAAAACTTTTTCCTACTACAAAGAAGGCAATTAGCAAGTTACCTTCAGGGAGACTAAGGCATCTGAGATTCACATAACTTTCTAAATGCTCAGTATCATTATAGGGAATAAAATACATTCACATAGTTAATTCTAATTTTCAGGGTAATAAATTAGCTTTTAAGCTTTTTTAAAAATTTAAGTAAAAATCATTAAGGTGTCCTTTGAAGAAAAAGAAGCACAATGAGAAATAATTTTATTTCCAGCTTCCTTTCATGATTTCATTGCATGTTAAATACTATTGTGTTTTACTGGGTGATATGATTCTATAGATCATCATTATCATGTTTTTGAAACAAGACCCTGAATATATGAAAATTAATTCCTTGTCTTTTGAGATAAGAGTGCAGAAGAATCCATGAAAGGTAATCCAATTAAAGTTTAATTAATTCACCTTTTCCCCCAGTGAATGGATTAAAAGAAAACAAAGTCCAGTGAGATGAAGAAAACCAGGTAGATGAAAAATTTTCTCACCGTGCTAGTATTATCTACTCGAGTCTATGACATTAGTGTTATTAGTTACAAAAAGGTGCACAAACTGTTTTCAGTCTCTGGTTCTTCTGAGACCTAGATATCTGTGTTTGCAGTGGAGTGCACCTTCATCAGGACTCAAAGTTTGTCCAAATGGGCAAAGAGTTTTGATTGGTGTTTAAAACTATCAGCACAATGAATAAGAAAATAGGCCAAAAAACTAGCCTGTGACACAGTACAATAATAGGTGTTGAGGCAGAGAAAGTTATAGTAAAGATAAAAGAAAACTGAACATTTTCAGGAAGTTTGCAAAATTTCAGTTTGTTAGTAATTATAGTTTTTTTGTAGATTATTTTGCCTATTTTGAGATATAAGAAGAAATAAATTACTGTGTTCCACATGAAAACCTTCTGTGCTCATCAAAGTCTGAAAAATTAGGAAGCTTTTCTGCAATCATTCTTTCTTCATATTTAATTTCAGTGTACTTTGCAGAAAATTTAGTGATAATAAAAGCCATACAAATATCACATATGATATTATGTTAGGTGAAGACCTTTCTTATAATCAAGCAGAAAGCTTATTTTTACCAAATACATCACCAGTTCTACTAGTTTACAAATGAAGCTGAGGATTACCCAATTATAGTCTCGTTCACTCATTGAAAAACTATTAACTGGGTTCCCATTATGTACCAGGCACTGTTAAAGGGAAAGTGAATTGCACAATTCAAAGTAAGTGAATTGTACAAACCAGTGTCCTCCTGGGCTTACAGTGCGATGCTGGGGATATAAGAAATGTGGAAAATGTCAATTGATAAGCACAGTGAGAAATAATAATAGCCATAGCAACAAACACGCATGTAACATTATATGCTAGACATGGTTAACGCTGTTCAAAAATATTTCTCACCTGTTTGTGACAAAGCCATTAAGAGTATTTCAGTTTCATCTTTGAGGGCAATGAGGAACCAAGAAACCATAATACTTGGCAAAGTTTACAATTCCTAAAGAACAGAATTCTGAAGAGATTAGCAGATTAACCGCGGAGTATGGTTATTTACTGGATATGATCTGAAGTTTTTGCAAGCTATTTAATTAGCAATACTAATAGGGAAGCAAGCCCTGCTGGTGTAAGGCAGAGCGTGTCAGGAGGTAAACCCAAAAAGATAGTGTAGTGGAAACTGCAAAAGTCAGACTGTGCAAGCATTACCGAAGGTTTGGAATGACAGGGTTGTTATCAGAGTTTGGGGAAAAAAAACTGACATTACCCAATTTAAGCTTTAAAAAGACTTTTGGGTGATGTAGATAATAGACAAATACAGAAATGATAATAGTGGGGAACTGCTACTGTAACTAAGGTGAGAAAGCTGAAAGTTTGAATCGGGGAAACGTCAGTAGTGTGCTCAGGTTCTGGATGAACTTTTCAAGACGGGATGAGTAGGAAGCATGGAGAGAGTTAAACTAGTAAGTAACAAGAGAGTGCACTTCAGAAAGCCAGCGAAGTTTTGGCTATCGGAATTGGAAAACAAAAGCGGAAGTCCCACTTACTGAGTGAAGAATAATAAATGAGGAGCAAGTTCAAGTGTTTATTAGAGAAAAATTGAGATTAATGAAGTTATTGCATTTCTAAGAGGGAGGTTTGAGAAAATGGTGTTATAAATGATAACGTTAAATCAGAAGTCATGGGGGCCAATGCAGACAGCAGGACAAAGGAGACGCTCAAGAAGATTTATGCGGGACCGGGGATGTGGGCCAGTGGCGCAAGCACCTGCCGGGCAAGCGCAAGTTCCTAAGATCGTTTCCCAGCGCGCGCACGCACGCACTCACGCGTGCACACACACACACACACACACACACACACACACACAAAGGCTTGTGTTGTATACATTGAAGTGCTTAAGATCTTGTGCTTTGAACTTGCCTTGCTCATTTGTGTTTAGACTATGAAGAATGCCATGAAATGAATATGAAGGCAGGTATTAAACAACCTATACATTCTTCCTATAATTGTTCTAGGACAAAGAATCGTCTCTTATTATCAAAGCAGTTTATGTTTTAAAATATTTTCTGTTTATTTCTAAACCTGGATATCCCAAATTAATTCCATTTTACTCAGAAAGATCACTTCTTTATTGACTCTCTGAATTACCAAAGTGCTATATTCATTTTTAGAAGTAAATTTACAAATTAAATATTCAATATTGCCTTTTGCTTCTCTGCACTAGATGATAAATGTGGTGATTCTACTGGAGCAATTAAATTCTATTAGACTATTTAATAGTCTCTCCATGAAAGTGCTCTGGCTTTATCATTTTAGTAATTTTAAACTACATTGGACAAGTCACCAGGGAACCAACTGCGAAAAGCTGCCTCCTGGCTGTATACTAAATAGCCTGCTACAGCAGGACTTTCCTCTGTATTATTTTTTTTACGTGTGACAGCCATGTTCTTATTGCAAAAATAAGAATTTAAAGCCACTTTCGGAGTTCACCCTCAAATAACCTATTTCCAAGAGATCAGAATATTAAGAAGCTATTTTTGTTTAATTGCTTCTGATTTTTAATTTTTAAAATAAGTAATTGACTTAGTGTGTTTTCATACCAATGCTTGGAGATACTATTGAATACACATTTGAATTGATTACAGAATGAAAGGAATCAATTCTTTGAAATTTCCAGTAGCATAAACTACCTTATTAATGTTTGTCATCTAAACCTTCTAGTAATTTTCAATTCAGAAGGACAAGGAATGTGTGTCAGAGTCTACGTGTATATTTGGAGGGTGGGGCTGGGGAAGCAATATCTCCTCCACCTCCTCTTTGCTAACTTCACAGCAGCTTAATAATCAATCACTGCTGCACATTATACATCTGCAATCAAGACTTACTGTGGCTATTCTGTTCCAAAATGTCTCCAGTTCTTTCATTTGAAATTAATAAACTATATGATTCTTTCCAATGGGCACAGTTATTAGAAAGAAAAGTGGAACTAATGTAACTGACATTAGATCTTTAACACACAATAGTTTTTAAAGCTAACATACTAGAGCAACTCTAAGCAACCTACAAACTAATGAATCAAAAGACAGCTCTTCCACTGCTTTTCTGAATAAATTGCACAGTTGGTACAACCAGTTAGCAATACTGCATATACCGCTTTGGTAATTCAAACCTGTCTTTTTCTGACAGGAGGGAGTTTTGGAGTGGAAGCTCCTTATGCATTTACTGGTAAAAGATGAACTATGTTCTGTTACAGTGGAGTTGCTGGTACTTTGCTACTCCTGATAATCCCCTTCTCACTCCAAATCTCTCTGTATTCATTGTGTTTTCCTCATTAAATTAGCTCCCTTAAACCCATATCAACTTATTCCATTTGCTTCTTGTTTATTCATGGGATGGTACAAAATACCTGCTCATCTCCGTAGAATGAGAATGTTACTACACTTGCTAGTTTGCTGTGAAATGAGTTACAAGGGTGCAGACTGTGGACTTTGTACAAGGCAAATCTATTTTATATTTAGAAACATGTGGTCTACATGGGAACACCTCCTATTTGATGGTGTTTCATTTTCCCAAACATGGGCTACATTGTACCTGTAAAAAGAACTGATGATTTAATCTAACAATTCATTCAGTAAACTGAAAACTATAATCCCTTTAACCTAAATATTTATATGAATTTAAATAGAATGTATTATTTGTGTAGCGTCTCAGTCAACCCAGGCATGGTAGTGATACACGCCAGGATCAGAGTAGATGTTATACCCTTAAAGATTCATGGCAGGGGCTGGGGATTTAGCTCAGCGGCAAAAGCGCCTGCCTGGCAAGCACAAGGTCGTGAGTTCGGTTCCCGGTACCGGAGAAAAAAAAAAAAAAAGATTCATGGCAAATGATTCCTCTGATTTGTTGTTGTTCTTGCCACCTAGTTAATTAGGTGGCATCATTTGAATTATGTTGATGCTCCAGAGTCAGTTTTTAGAATATCACAATAATGCCATCTTTTACCAGGCACCTGGACACTAGAGTGTTAATTGACACCTTTCATTTCAAAAGTATTCTGACAGCTGGACATAAAATTTGATAGCTAGTAAAACATAAAGACATTCAATGTGATTTAAAAACTTTATACCTCTTCAAAAGGAGAAAAAAACTGTGCGTCCCTTTTAAATAATGTTCTATAGGTAAATAACATAGCTAAAATTTAATACTACTAGAAAGCAGCATTATGTAATTTAAACCTGAAGATCATGTGGTTCATCAGTCCTCTCTGAGAAACTCCTTGTTACATCCTTTGCTTAAATGCATCCAGTTGCAATAACTCCAAGGGAAGTACATTCTATAAAAGTGTATATAATATTTCCTAATTCAGAAAATAATACACGGTTATTGTACCACATTCGGGAAACAGAGAAACAGTGTCATATACTAAGATGTTAATTTATATTCTGTTGTTAAAATATTTCCCACCCCTATTCCAAGGCAGCAGCTACAACACTTTGTTTTTTCTTCTCAAGGAAAAATTTCTGTTACCAAATTGAGAGCAGAAGTTGTTTGCAGACAGCTGCATTTCCTGGAGTTAGTTTTTGGAAACTTGAGCTCCTATGGCAAGAAGCTACTCCCGGGAAACAAGATGGAGCTGAGCTTTTCAGAGGAACAAAGAGGCTGCAATGGATCTATGACTGTGAAAGATAGAAAAGAATTTCAAGGTCTTGGGTTGGAAAGGGCTTGGGACATGTGACTTAACTATTTTTCATACCTTGAAGAAGGTGAAAGGCCTCAGAGACTACAGCCATAAATGGGAAGCATGATGTATTAAAACTGTTCTGAAACCACAGAGAAAAATGGAGCTGTTAGCTGTCATTGGGGATAACGGAAATGTCTACAGTGAACAACTTCACAGGACCCTGTCCACTTCCTGGGACACCAAAAGCAGAAGGGTTTCCCAAATACATCACAACTAACATTTTGCTTCTCCTTCTGTGTATCAAATTGAACAAAATCTTTCACACAGCTGTAGTAGGGCAATAATGGTAATAATTATAGAAGTAGAATTCTTCTTCTTAACAAGAATGGGGTTTGGAGTTAGATTCCATTTTAATTAAATAAAATAACAGACATTTCTTACATATGTGCATTTGTATAGTAAATCTCATTCTCTATGAAATTTCAGAGATCATTTCATTACTAAAGCATTGTTTAATTTGGAATTTCCATTTTACACATTCTTTATTTGTTGCTATAAATTAAAATAAGTTTAGATGTCAAAATTTATTTTCAGAACCTCAGTTCATATTTACAATGGTAATAAGCATAAAAAAAGCCACTTTAGTAAAATTTTACTTATACAGTTTAGTTTTGTGGAATGATTTTATTTAATTTATAGCTCAATGCATTTAGAGAGAGCTTTCTTTTTTTTCTGGAAGAAATAACAGTTCTAAATTTCAGAAATCTCTTAAACTTTTCCAATTGCTGTTTCAATTTTGGAAAGAGTAAAAAGTTCCAGTACTTCATTCAGATACATCATTCATATGCACATACCTGTGCACATATATATTAATGTATGTATATAAAATACATTAAGCATGGAATAATGGAATAGATTAGGAAACTGAGGATGGTTCAAGATGAGTAGTCTCTTCATATGCATCCTGCTACATCAATCTTTAAAGTTAAAAATATCTCATAAAAATGAAAGAACTTAAAACTTTCCTTATTCTTCTAGTGGAAAAGTAAGTTTCCCTATGCATTAGTAACTTGCAGTAAAAAAATGTTGTGTGTCCTTTAAATCTTAAAGTAAGTTGACTTTTTCTTTTCTTAGTATGAAAAAACTGAATTTGACAGTGAAAACAGGAATGTGAACAAAATGAGAATTCTCTGTTTTGTTTAGTTTTGCTCGTCTACACTATGAGAGAGGAGAGGGAGGTAGAGGTGAGGCAGAGAGAAAAGGAAGGAAGGAAGGAAGGAAGGAAGGAAGGAAGGAAGGAAGGAAAGAAGGGAGGGAGGGAAGGAGGGAGGATAGATAAAGAAGAAAGGAAAGAAAGAAAGAAAGAAAGAAAGAAAGAAAGAAAGAAAGAAAGAAAGAAAGAAAGAAAGAAAGAAAAAGAATAAAGGAAAGGAGAGAAACAACTTAGGAATACTCTGCTTTCTTTTGAGCAGCTTGCTGTTCCCATTTTGTTCTGTGTCACAAGCTTGTGGAGAGACTTTGGCAATTACTGACTGACACAGAGGCCACCAGCCAGGCTATTTTATGACTTTAACTCAAGATCACTGAAATGCAAATCTTGACCCTTACAAATAGCTGTTCTTCTCTTTGTGTACCTGGATGCAAATGGAAATAGGCATATTGGTACCCTGCCAAAAAGGAAGCACTGATATTGTGCAACTGACAGTAAGTACCTTCCTTCTTGAGATCTGAGATCCCTGGAAGCATACACTATGCATCAAAACACAGCTGATTTCACATATTAAAATAATATAGAATCATGCAAGCTCCAAGTATCCCCAACACCAATGACTCTTGAGTTAGGTGAGTAAAACCCTCATTATCCTTTTGTCTCTTTTCCATTTCATGGAACCTGTTCTTAGGTTAGCGCTACTTTCTTTAAAAAAAGGAGACTAATTTATATTTGTCTGCTTTTCAAAGCCATAGTATTATTATGATTTCCTAGTAAACTCTGTGAGTGCAGACAAGGCAAAGAAATTAACTTAATCACTGTCTTAGTTCCTTTTCTTTCATTGCTGAAACAAAAGACCCAATACCCAAAATTAAGGAAGGTAAGGTTTAGGGCACTTCCAGTGCATGGAGGTTTCAGTCCATAATCAGCTGGCTCCAAGGCAGGGTGACAGGGCACAGGAGCAGCAGTCTAAGGTGGCTAAAGTCAGCAAAAGCTAGAGGGAAAAAAAGGGCCCAGCAGGATGATTTAAAATGTGAATTTGACCAGAAAAGAAGCTCCAGTAAAGCTGCAGAGTATAAAGGTAGAGCAGAGGAGATCTTGACTGCTGAGGAGGAGCAAGAGAATTGAAGAGATGGCCTGAGGGCATCAAAACAAGCAGCCAATCTCCACACTTTGTAGCCTCAAAACTGCAAAGGTGAAAGACTTTGCTTTGAGAAGGAAGCTGCAGTGTCATGTTCCAGAATGGTGGTGGCATACAGAATTCATTCCTGAAAAGGGGGTGCAGAGTGCTCAGTGATTCAGGCAGTGAACTCCTACATCCAGGAGAAAACAAAGCCTGGCTACTGCTCCACCTGGCATCAGACCTTGACATTATCCATGTGGTGCTGGTTTTAGGTACATACAGAATGCAAGAGTTCTGATGTTATAAAGACTTCCACCTTGATTTCAGAAGGCCTGGGAGGCCAGGCAGTGTGCCCCTGAGAGGGCAGTGTGTGAAGTTGTGGAAACATTCAGTGGAGACTGCAGAAGTTTGGAAAAGCCAGGAACATGGATTGTCTAAGAAAAGCTGTAAGGAGGGAACAAAGCAGGACTAAGACAAAAGCTTTGGGAGGTATAACCAAGACAGTCACGTACAAGAAATTCTATGCAGGTGTATTCTCCTTGCACCAAATCCTACAGGGTTCCCTAGGAGTTGAGTGTACATTCCTTGAGCAGTGGGCAAAGTGAAACTTTTGAAGGTAAAATGATGATCCTCGGTGACCTCTCCTTTGGGTTCTTGGCTTGATTCTCCTTGGTTCATTATCAGACAAATCATTATCAGACAAATCACTCTGCTTTTGCTCTCTGGTTATTCCTATGTTTCTCTGTGTAGAAATGTTAATTTCCACAGACCTGAGTTCTTCAAACCAGTATGACGTAGTGCTACTGGATGTCTTCAGAACACCTTAGCTGGACTTCCAATGATGCTTCTTCTTGAACTACACATTTGAAAAGTTGGTTATACAGATAATGGTGGAAATAATGCTTTGCCTGATTCTTGTCTAAAAGCAATTAAAAAGCCCCTTGTTAAGACAATTTTAAACTTTCTCCACAACAGTAGGAGACACACAACTCAGGGATACAGCAATATAGATTTGTGTTGTTGCTTATTGGAGAGCAGTGTTCTAGTGGGCATTCAGCAGAACACAAAAACAATAAACAAGAACTATTCATCTTACAGGCAGAAGGTCAAGAGAAGGTTTTGGAGAACATGCGGTGCATAAATGAATCTTTTTTCTTTCTTTTTTGGTACCTGACATCAAACTCAGGACCTCACACTTGGCAGGTAGGTACTGTGCTACTAAGCTATTTCTCCAGCCAATGAATCATTTTAAATAATTAAAAGTAGCAAGGAAGTTTAATTCAGCAGTTAGTAATCTGCCAAAACTGCTAGTAAGCAAGTCTGGACTTTGACCTGACGCTGTCCTGAGCAACCCACCTTCCTGAGGCTTTCCTTGATCTGAGAAGTGAGAACCTGAGGCTACTTGAGTTCTGCCACCCTCCTAAGTTCCTCCAGAGAAAGTCAGGTCATATTAGTATGCTTAGAGAGAAAAGGAGCAAAAGAAGCATAAACTGAAGGCTGAAGCGAATTGTTAAGGAAGAACGAAAATTCTCATGTCATCTCCTGTGTAAGCACAGGGTTTGCTGTAAGGATTAGGTGAGATAGCTCAAAGAAAGAGCAGTGTGTAGCGTCTGGCATGTAACGAGTGTGCAACAAACATTAACTGCAGGTTAGAACATCAGTTTATAGTGCCTTTCTCCCTTTCCTCCTCTCTAATTTGGAATCCGTGTACACAAACTATGCTGAGGGAAATGTTAGCTTTATGTCTGACAGGTTAAAAAGAAATACAGGTTTGGTTTGCAGACAGAAAAATTACTAACACTGTCCCCAAAACCCTGCAAATGTATAACTTGGAAGTATATTCAAGGAAAATGTGAGTCTGCACAGCCAGTCTCCTCATTTGGAAATACTGTCTCATATTGGTCTGGGGCCAAAAGGGAAAAGAGAATAAAGTTCCAGTGGCTGTCACAGTTTAATAAAATAACATGGACTAATGAATTTCACTCACCAAATCACTGGGGGTATAATTCCAGGCATAATCTATTTCTGCTAGAGGCTTTTACTCAGTGATAGAGGATATACTTAGCATGTGTGAGACCCAAGATTAGTCCCTGACAAACACACAAAAATTCTCTATATAGACATATGACAGGGCATCAAAAACAAGTCTTTTTTCAGGCAAAAGCATAAAACAGGGCTTGTCTTTAAAGAAATGTGATTATAAGAATTTGAAATAATAACATTTTTAAGTTACTTTCAGTTAAGGTACTAAAAGAAGCATGGGAAGTAGAGGACACATCTTGAAAGTAAGAGAACCACAGGAGGGAGGCACTGTGTGACTGGTCTTAGGGCAGGAAGGAAGGAGTAGAAAAGAGGTTGTTAAAGCATGGAAATCGCTAAAAAAGGAAGGAGAGCAAGTTCAAAGAGTGGTCAAGGGCAACAAAATAACAAGCTGACTTTTAATTGACTTTTTTTTTCACTTTAACTTAAATGTTACCATTTAACCATTTCACTATGTAGGACTGGTGGTGTATAATACATTCACAATGTTCTACAAGTTTTAGAATTTTCTAGTTCTGAAACATTTTGTCACCTCAGAACAGCCAGTATCCAATAAACAATCATTATCCATTCTGTTTAGCCAACTTTCTGGTAAGCACTAATCTCTTTTGTGCTTCTATGTATTTACCTGTTATAGATACTTCATCTAGATGGGTTGTATATGTTGACCTGTGTTCCCAGAAGGATGTATTAAGATCTTATACGATTTCTTTGTGGTGGTTGCCCAAGAGTTTATGTGTAGGAAACTTGATCCTCGGGCTGGGAGTGTAGGACATGGTGCAGGCCCTTTAAGAGGAGGAACCTAATCAGAAATCACTGGGGATTGCACTACAAAGAGATTAAAGTAGTTCTTTTAGGATCCCTGAGGCTTTATAAGAGAGAGTTGTTAAAAAATAAGGAGAACCCTAGAATTGGCCTGTGGCTTCTTATTTGATGTTGCCATCCCTCACTCCCACACAGGCTTACACCAGCATGCCCTCTGCCATTACACCCTCACCAGAGAGCAAAGCCACAGACCTGCTTGATGTTGGACTTTTACCTTCTGAAACTGAGTTAAGTAAACCTATGTACTTCATAAAGTTAATCTGTCCCAGATCTTTTGTTATAACGAGACAGGCTTACCCAGCATCTCTGAGTGAAAAACCACTCTTAGTTGTTCACTAATACTGACAATATCTTCATGTACAGTATACCGTATTATAATTACTTATTTATTCTCATTGTTTCCCTTTAGCATTTGAGGATAAGAATGTGTCTTATTTATTTTATATGGCTTTTGATGTCTTATACATACTAACTTATCAATAAGTGCTCACTGAATAAATCAATAAGTAAATGGATAAGCTCAGTCTACTTTCCCATTTTCCTTATAGACAATGTTGTCACTCAGCAATAGGGCCAAGCCTTGGACCCATGATTGTCTAGGATGCACTAATAATCATATTCAAGCTCAAGGCCTATATCACATTCATAGCAGAAAATGTCTATTTATTTATATATTAAATGATTGATTGATGTGTGTGTGTATGTGTGTGTGTGTGTGTGTGTATGTGGTAGTAGAAGTTGGGCCCAGGGCATTCACCCTAAACTTCAGCCCCAGTCCTTTTTCCGTTTTTAATTTTCGAATAGCAAGTTCCTCAGTTGCACAAACTAGGCTCAAACCTGTGATTTTTCTGTCTCAACTCTGAATTTTGCTTTGCACATCCACATATCTGCTTTGGCTTGTTTATATTAAGGCCACTTGTGTCTAACTAGGTAATATACATTTGCTTTTAAGAATTTTTATTTTCCCCCAAATTGCTACATTTTAAAGAAATACTGAACACATCACAAAAGAAAAAATACTTTTTGTGTGCTTCTGTGTATTTACTTATGCTAGATACTTCATAAAATGAGTTGTATGTGTTGAACTGTGTTCCCAGAAGGCTATGCTGAGGTCTTTTAAGATTTCTGTGTGGTTGGTTGCCTGACAGTTTATATGTAGGAAGCTTGATCCTCAGGCTGGGAGTGTTAGGAGATGGTGCAGAACCTTTAAGAGGTTTTGATTGCTTGTAAAAACAACAACAAATTTAGAAAAAAAAAACAATAATAAATGTCTGTTAAATCTATGGAGTTATGGTGAGTTGAATGAAGTACACTCAGCACTTACTGAGTACCTACTCTGCACACAACACAGAGATACACCATATATGAGGTTAAAAGTACAAATATGATATAGTTTTAGTGCTCACTTTCCTTAGCAAAATAGACATCTGCAAAATCAAGCACAACCCAACACATAATAAATGGAGTATAGTATATTTTTGACTGGAATAAAAGTACGAACAATGTATCTTCAAGGCAAACAGAAAGTATTAATTCTGTGAAAAGTAAAACTTTAGCTTTAAAGTTTAATAGCTACTTAGACTGGCCTGCCATAGGTCATAATGACAAAAAATGACCTTTTATTAAATGTTACTTATGATTCTGGTTCTCTCTTAAGAATCTTACACACTTTTACTCATTTATTTATTACTCATAGACTCATAGTCATTCTTGGCAATAAGACTATCATTACCATTTTACAAGTGAAAAAGTAAAAGTTCAGTTAAGCTAAGTAAATATGTCTAAAATCACAGTTTTATGAAGAAAAACAAAATTTAAACCTAAGTGAAATGTAATTCCAAATTGTAGACTCATATTCTTTTCTGCATTATTGCATAGTTTTTTAAATATGGATCCCAATGATAGAGTTACCACAAATCCTATTTCTCTGGGCACTTCACAACTGTCTCGTTGAGAGATGAGGTATATGATTGCTGGACCCAGTAAATCTCAGCGAGTGTGAAGAAAGCCTCCTCAGGCATCGCCCAAGCGTGGCTGCCTGCCAGCTCATGTGACATGTCATAAAGTGTTTTGAGCATATGATCTTCTCCCTGGGCTATCTTGGCTTTGTCATCTTCCTTTGTGAATCTGTTTTGAAAAAGTCCAACAAATTAGCCACACATGCAGTCAAATGTATGTGTGCTTATGCATTGTTCTCTTTCATTAAAACAAAATAATTTAACATTAAGTTCCCTTTTTTAAAAATCACTATGACTTTAACATTGACTCTAAGGATAATACTACATTCAGAAACTGACTCTTTTCCTCTTTCAGAAGAGGAAAAAATGATCTTTATAAACACTGTTTTTCTGTAGCCAAAACTCAGTAGAAGACTTTTATCTGGGGAAAAAAGAAATAACTAAGAAAATATGTTGTATTTCTGTCTTCCAAACTGAAGGTGTTTTATTACTTACTTCCAAAAGGAATGATAAGCTCTACTTTTCCAGTTGATACTCATTATAAAATTCTAAAATGTGTGTTTAAGTCCACTAGAAGACAGGAAGTAACAAAATCCTAATACAGCTACAACAGATTATGTACTCACATTTAGATATTAAGAACTGTTAAAACCTCTCCTCTGGGGAAGTAAAAAAAAATCTATATCCTTTGAAGAAGTCTTTTAGCACTCACTGATAACTATAGTATAACCTCTCACAAAATGATGTGGTTTGTGAAATATTGCCAAAATTTTGCTGCAACCAATTCAGATGTCACAAATCAATCTTGCACACTTTTTGGGAATATCCATCATTGCATGTGTGTGTGTGTGTGTGTGTGCACATGCACATGTCTCTGTGTGTGTTGGGGATGTGTGGTATGTGTGTGGGTGTGTATGTGAGTGTATTTGTATGTAATATTGAAGTGCTTTAAACTAATCTCCTTGTGTTCTTTTCTCATAAAGGACAGAGATGTTTCACTTTATTATTTTTAATATAGGGATTTTCTTGAGGATTAGTTGGTTTTCAAAATGATTCACAAAGATACCTTTACAGTACGAATTTGATTATATTTAAAATATATCCTCATATCTACTATTTTAAGCTAAGTATGAGATATAAAAGCAAGTTCGTATATGTGTAACAGAGTTAATATGATTTTCAAAATCTGTAAGAGTAAGTTATATTTTTAATAAAAAGTATATATTCAGAAAGGCAAAATTTACCCAATTATAAGTTCAGAAAGAACACATTATGGCATATGTTTAATATTCTATGGCTCTTTGAGTGGCCCAGGTCTGGCTCCTGTGCACATTCTGAACTGACTAAGAAGCAGAACCAGGTGGGCTGCAACCCACTCCCACCGTCAGAGTTCCCATCTGAAAGTTGCAGAGAGAGCCAGGTATTTTACATCTACTTCCTGGGGGCACAGCAGGAGACCCAGGACCCCACAGCCATTACAGTCTGAGTCTCTGCCCTCCATGCACCTGTGGCAGACAAGGGGTCCTCACTCAGAAGCCCCGGGGACTGTTCTCACCAGGGTTTGCTTGTGGGCCCTCCCTGCATGTGCCCTGCACCAGTCAGTGGGCTCTCCAAGAGCTGCTGGTCCCACAGTTCGAGTCCATGCTTTACTTGTGCCCAGACACCCTGGGTGGTTGCAGGCACGGGCAGTCTGTGACTGCTCTTTGAGTGGCCCGGGTCTTGCTCCTGTGCATGTCCTGAACTGACTAAGAAGAAGAACCAGGAGGGCTGTGCCCAGCTCCTATCATGGTTCCCAGCTGAAAGTCATGGAGAGAGCCAAGTATTTCCCATCTACTTCCTGGGGGCAGAGCTGGCAATCCAGAACCCTGCCACCATTACAGCGTGAGTCTCTGCCCCCTGTGCACCCATGGCAGATAGGAATTCATCACCCAGAAGCCCTGGACTGCTCTCACTGGGGTTTGTGAGTGGGCCCTCACTGCATGGGCCCTGTGCTGAGTGAGCAAGTGCTCTAAGAGCTGCTGGTCCCATGGTTCGAGTCCTTGCTTTACTTGCATCTGGACCCCCTGGAGGGTTGCAAGTAAGGGCAGTCTGTGATTGCTGTCAGTCCAGCCCACATCTGGTTCCTGTATGGTCCTGAACTGACTGAAGACACAGCATCAGGTGGTCCACAAACCATCAACCCTGCAGTTCATGTCTGGATTTTGCCTGTTCCCTAAACTGCCTCGGGACATAGGTCCACTGGACTGTGATTGGCACACAAGTTCAACATGAGTCTGGGCAATGCACGTGCCCTGAACTGCAAGGGGACGCTGGATCAGATGGTCTGCCATCAGCTGACACTAATGTCTGTGTCTGAGACCTGGGATAACTAGATAAAAATCAATAGCTGCCAGAAAACCCCAGACAAAGAAGTGCTTCCCAGCAGACACTGAGTGGCAAACCTGACCAACAGGAAAACTAAGGTCACTAGCAGCCTTTGATCTGCAGCTGCTGAAGAGGGAAACTGAGCTTTCTGCATCCGGTATCAAACATGACAAAATGAAGGACTAAGACACAATCCCAGAGCACCACCACACTCAGAACAAGCCCAGGAGACATCAACACAGGAGAACTTGGTAAACACATACCTGAAATAGCTAAAATGATTGCAATGGAAGTAAAGAAACAACTCCTTAAGGCCATAGAAGAGATGAGATCAGAAATAATCTCTCAGTCAAAAAATGAAATGACAGTAATAATGAAAGAACTGCTCAAAATATCTGAAGAAGAAACATAAGAAAATAGAAAAGTAGGCAATGCACAGAAGTGTTAAATGAAAAACATAGAAAGGTCTTAGAATGCATGAACCAGATCCAAAGACACTTCCAGGAAAATAAAGCTTCCATTGAAAGCTGCCAAAACCACTTGAATGAAGCTGAAGATAGAATCTCAGACTTTGAAGACAGCACGGCAGCTAGCGACCCTGAAAGAAAGGATCTTGTAAAATCAACAAGGATCCAGGAAAAATCAATTCAACAGCTGCAAGACGAGGCAAAGAGGAATATTGTAAGACTAATAGGAGTCAATAAAAGAGCAAGAGATAACCCAACTGACAAAAAAAGAATATTTGCAGAAATAATAGCAGAAAATTTCCCAAGTGTGGAAACAGAACTTGATATATAAATAAAGCAGGCATATAGAACTCCAAGCAGACACAACCAAAATAAAACTACACCAAGAAATATAATAGTCAAGTTCCCAGATCTCCAGCAAAAGAACAGAACATTAAAAGCTGCTAGATAACAGAAAGAGATTACCTATAAAGGAAAGCTCATCAGAATCATGGCAGATTCTCAGCACAAACCATCCAATCAAGAAGAGCTTGGAGCAAAGTATTACAGGTCCTGAGATGAAACAGCTTCCAACCAAGATGGATGTACCCTGCCAAACTATTCCAAAAATTCAATGGAGCAATAAGATATTTTCATGACAAAGAACAATTGAAGAACTTCATGAGTGCCAAGCCAGCATTACAAAGAGTACTAAAAGATATTCTTGACAGAGAAAAATTTGACTTCAATTTCAAGAACAACAAAAGAAAGAAAACATCAAGAAGAGCAAGCAATAAACAGGTAGAAAAAGTAGGAAACCAACGCAAGTAAATAACATGACAAAGATAAATCAACACATATCAGTTACAACTATAAACGTAAATGGCCCCAATTCTCCAGTCAAAAGAAACAGACTGACAGAGTGGATTAAAAAACAAAATCCAACGATATGCGATATACAGGAAACACATTTCACTCAAAAGCAAATCCATAGACTGAAGGTCAAAGGATGGAAAACAACCCTTCATGCAACAGGAACTCAGAAAAAAGTAGGTATAGCTATTCTGTTTGCAGACAAACCAACAACAATCAAACAACATAAAGAAGGTCACTACATACTTGTCAGGGGAAAACTGTAACATGATGAGATAAGAATCATAAATATGTATGCACCAAATATCGGAGCTCCAAATTATATAAGACAAATCTTAACAGGCATGAAAACCCATATAATAAATAACAATCTTTTAACAGGGGACCTCAACACCCCATTGATACAAGACATAGTCAACTGGACAAACAATCAGCAAATAATAACAGTTCTGAACCAAAGCTGTGAACAAATGGTCTTAGTAGATGTATACAAAGTGTTCCATCCCACAATATCAGAATACACATTTTTCTCAGCTGCACATGGGCCTTTCTCTAAAATAGACCACAGTGTAGCCAATAGAGCATACCTGCTGAAATACAAAAGAATTGAAATTATCCCGTGCATATTATCCGACCACAGTGCAAAAACATTGGAAATTAATGATAAAAGGAACTCCAAAAACTCCATAAACACTTGGAAATTAAACAACAACCTCCTGAACAACCAATGGGTCACAGAAGAAATTAAAGATGAAATTAAAAAATACCTACAAACAAATGAAAATGTAAATACAACTTACCAGAATCTATGTGATGCAATGAAAGCAGTCCACAGAGGGAAATTTATAGCAGTGAATTCACACATAAGGAAAACAGAAAGAGAACAAATAAATAGCTTAATGCTGCATCTCAAACTTTTAAAAAAGGAGAAGTCAAGCCCAAAGACCAAAGAAGGAAGGAGATTATAAATATTAAGGCAGAAATTAATGCAATTGAGACAAAGAAAACCCTCAAAAAATAAATGAATAAAAAAGTTGGTTCTTTGAAAGAATAAATAAAATTAATAAACTCCTAGACAACCTTATCAAAAAAAGGAAGGAAGGAATATAGATTCAGGAAATAAGCAATGAAAAGGATGAAATTACTACAGATTCCACAGAAATTCAGAAGATCATTAATACCTACTTTGAAAATCTTTACTCCCATAGAATAGAAAACTCGGAAGAAATGGACAGATTCCTAGATATGTACAAATTGCCAAGGTTGAGTCAAGAAGATATTAAATTCATGAATAACCGAATATCAATTAATGAGATTGAAAGCTTGATTAAAAACCTACTGACAAAGAAAAGCCCAGGTCCTGATGGAGTCACTGCAGAATTTTACAGGAAATTCAGAGAAGATTTAATACCAACCCTCCTCAAATGCTTTAAAGAAATTGAAAAGGAAGCAATTCTTCCTAACTCATTTTTGGAGGCAAGCATCATATTGATCCCTAAACCAGAGAAAGATCCAACCAAGAAAGAGAACTATAGACCAATCTCCCTAATGAATATAGATGCAAAGATACTCAATAAGAGACTAGCAAATAGAATGCAGCACGTAATCAAGAAAATCATACATCACGACCAAGTCGGATTCATTCCAGGAATGGAGGGTTGGTTCAATATTCGCAAATCTATAAATGTTACACACCATATCAATGAAGCCAAAGACCAAAACCACATGATCATCACAATAGATGCAGAAAAAGCTTTCAACAAAGTCCAACATGCATTCATGATAAAAACTCTACAGAAAATAGGAATAGATGGTCTTTTCCTTAACCTGATCAAAGCCATC